>NC_139218.1:244967691-245205191 GCF_055691185.1 Crinia signifera
GGCAGATGTACAAAGCCTGGAAAAGTGATAAAGCAAGGTACGGATGGTGTAATGGTTAGCATTACTGCCACATACTGTAGCACTGAGGTCATGGGTTCGATCCCCACCATGGCTCTAACTGTGCAGAGTTTGTATATTCTCCCCGTACTTGCGTGGATTTACTCCGATTTCCTCACACAATGGAAAAATATACTGGTAGGCTATTTGGCTCCCAACAAAATTAACCTTAGAATGCCTGTGTGCATGTACATGTGGTAGGGAATATAGATTGTAAGCTCCACTGGGGCAGGGACTGATGTGAATGTTCAATTATTCTCTGTAAAGTGCTGCGGAATATGTTTGCGCTATATAAGAAACTGCTAATAAATAAATAAATAAAGTGGAAGGTGATAATGGACCAGCCAATCAACTGTAATTTTTTTTAAAACAACTGATTGGCTCACTTTACCAGGCTTAATACATCGGCCCCTCAGAAACAGGCCCAATAGCTTCATACTGCTTTAGTATGCCCAGCACAGTAGATGATTTATACTCGGTGAACTAGATAAAATTAGTTATGTCAGAGATTTTTATTTGCAAATATACTTTTTGTTTAGTGCATGTGATGGTCTTCTCCCTGATATTCTAGAAAATGTGTTTAAATATTGTAAGGGCAAATTATCCTTGGCAGAGATGGTTTTGGATACACTTGACACAAACCCCTCTAAAAATGTGTAAGTTTCCATACCTCCAATTACAGATGACTACATGGGTGATGCTATTTTTTATTTTTCCTATATTTTGTAATTATAAAATTCTTGTAGACTGTCCTCTGCTTGCTTGGTGTTAAAAAGAAAGCTTCCAGAATGCATAAACCCCCGAAAGCAATGATATTGACCTACTCCCAGTAACACAATAACTGGGTTGGAGTTTCCAGTCTTTCTATTTCAGTAATATAGTTATAAGATGTTTAGCTAAATGTCATACAATCAATATCATACCAGTTCATGTAGGAATAAAGAAAGCGAGTAAATGTAGCCTCCACTCAGCAAGCTTAACCCTAACATTTATATTGCCACTTCTAATAAAAACATGTTTTGCTTTTACTATCGTTGCGATTTTCAATTGCCACCTTAAATACCCTGAGAAGTAGCCTGAGAAGTAGCGTCTCACAAAAGCTGCATTTATCCCACATACTTTTCCATCACTAGGAAAGCTGGGTGGTATGTTTTATAAGAAATGTAAACTGGTTTATTTATACACAGGAAAAGGATGAACTGGCTGAAAAGTTCAGCCAGAAAATAGGCCACATAATATCATACTACTCATACTACTCTCCTACTGTGTCCTAGGGCAGTGGTTCCCAAATTGTGTGCCTAGGCACCCTGGGGTGCCTCGTGATGTTTGCATGGGTGTCTCGGGTTGGGGGACCACAAACAAAACAAAATATTTATGCTCAAAGTGATAGGCATAACCAGTGCTGGTGGCAGCCAATCATAAAATGTATAGACAATTAGAACCACAGCTATGTTCCCCTCCACAAAACAGAACCTGAGGGAAACAGTTAAGCGCAATTTACTTTATTTTTTTATTTATCGATAAAAAACTTTTTAACTAGGGGTGCCTTGAAAAATGCTGATATTTTATGGTGCCCTGGTTCAAGAAAGTTTGGGAACCACTGTCCTAGGGAAATATGAGTGCAGTCCTAGTTTCCCTAAAACACAAATGCCAGGTGTTTAATTAAATGGAATAGTTATTGTTGCTCACACTCATATCATACCTCCCAACTGTCCAGAGTCTTGCAGGACAGTCAATTTTTTGGGGGACTCTTCTGGTTTCCCTCCTGCAGGCAGCAGTGTCCTTTGGTGGTGTTGGTGTGGATGGGGTGGGGGGTGTCCCCCTGATACTTGCAGCTGTGCTTTGCAGAGTAGGGGAAAATACATACTGTGCAAATATATACTGAGTCTATTCACGGCAAAGGGACTGGAGACATGGCCAGCAGCTCACACTGGGTGTGTTTTGCTGTTGCCAGGAGGCCACACCCCCTTTTACAGAGGCCGTGCTCCCATCCCATCAGTTGTCCCATATTTAGGAAATTGGGAGGTATGCTCATATTATGGTAACCTATGTTGCAAATGCTGGTAATGATGACTTGATCAGAACCCCATTTGTATGGCAACAGGTAAAAAAAAAAAATGCAGTGCAGTGTCTGGAAAATGAACTTGTGTACTTAGCAAACAGCTTGGGACTAGTCCAGGAACAACATTGCTCTTGTCTGGTTGCCAAGTTCCATGTCAGCGCTGATACTGCCAGGAGGCAAGGATTTGTGCTTTTGACTTATTCTGTTAACATATTTGGTTGAGTACTAAATAGTTTTTACATAATGTACAAGAAAATATTCTCACCGGTGGTAAGCAACAACTCGTTGTGGGCCGAATACAATTCCACATCCGATGTTAGGGGCTTGCGAATGAGCATGTGCGAATATATGCATGTGTAAACACCCCGGAGCGAATGCTTTTGCTCATTTTCACACTCGCCGGGGAATTCGCTCCAAAATGGGCAGGCAGGGGGTAGGTGCAGGGGACCGCTCAGTGTTTCATGAGCGAACGCAGACATGTCATCAGCCCCCACCTCAAATTTGGCCATCTGCGGGCAGAATAACAGTCAGTCTTAGCGAAGGGGATAAAACGTAAATTCAACGGTGAGCGACTATAGAATGATTTTTCACCTGTGCTGTGATTTTGACAATCCACGGCTGTTTTCGACAAAACAGACCCAACTGGTTTTAAAGTCGGGTCCGTTCTGTCAAGCTGCTTCTTCAATGCTGTCGGAGATAGCAGCGGAGATTGAATACCCCCCTGAAACTGTAATATTTAAAAAGATCAAAACAAAATTACATGGAAAAGCGCATGTAAAGAGAGCTTCTGTAGTTGCACATCCGCTTTGCTTGTGGAATTTGGCATATTTTTACTTATCATACACACGTCTGTACAGGGTATTACTTTTTATGCTCCTAGCACAATTAGAAATTATGTACCACCTGGATGGACAGGGGCTCTGTCAGCTGTGGGACTTTGGATTTCCTACTGTGCATGTGTACAGTACTACTGTGCATTAGTGCATATGTTAGTTAGTGGCGTAATCAGCGACCCCCTGCCGGCAGGCAGCCACCGCCCCCCCCCCCCCCCCCGAATTTCGGACCGCGCCCCACCCCTGCCCTGCCTTACCCCTCCGCCTGGCCCCGCTGCTGGGTGTGTGGCCGGGACCCGCAGATTTACATGTGTGCGGTCCTGCCATTTCTCCTAATGAAAAATGACCTTCATAAAAATGGCTGCCCCTAGCAGCAGACCATAAGGTGCCTGCTGTAAGGGGGCGGACATTTTGTGAAGGTCATTTTTCATTAAGGCAGATCAGAAGACACTAGCAGCGCCGTGACCTGCTCAGAAAAGTCGATCTCCGGGTCCCGGCGATGGTGGCGAGTAGGGGGTGGGGGTGGGAGGTAAGCAGGTCCCATTGGCAGTGCTGCGCAGCAATAGCCCCGCAGACCCCTTGGCACCCTCACCTGCTCAGCGCCTCCCCGCTGCCGCGGGGTCTGCGGGCCTATAGTTACACCACTGATGTGAGTGGCTATAACATGGAGGTAAATATCTCTGATTACTGCTGTGAAACTTTCGGAATACATCCATGAAACAACTCCATTTTGTGGATTTCCGACAAAACGTGTTTAATAAATATTCCCCATAGAGTGTAATGAGCTACACCAATTTTTCCTTGCTGTAGGAAAATCCACTCCACTGGTCAGAAATGACTTACATTGATTTTAATGTGTCTGTATGCAATTTTTGTGGGTTTTCAAAGCACAAAGGGGAATCTGATGGATGTGGAATGAAAGGCTAGTCATTAGAGCATGGGTCCTCAAACTGCAGCCCTCCAGATGTTGTAAAACTACAAATCCCAGGATGCCTTGCCACAGTTTTGCTATAAGGGAGTGTTAAAACTGTGGCAAGGCATGCTTGGATTTGTAGTTTCACAACATCTGGAGGGCCGCAGTTTGAGGACCCATTCATTAGATAAAGAACTGAGCACAGGTATAAGATCCTAGGGTATATAATAATGTAATAAAGTGTGGGAAGTAGGAGGTGCTGGAGTTCACTGGAGAACAAGGAAACACCCTGTGACATTTACCGCATGGTGTTATAAACTGAAAAAATATATATAACAGATTTAAAGACTGCAGCAGGGCCAGATTACAGCAGCTGGGACCCCTGGGGACAAGCTTGTGGTGGCCTTAGTAGAGTTTATAATCACACACACATTAAAGCTAGGGTTAATTTTTGCCTTACTGGGAGTGCTAAATCAGAAAAACATCATGCGTAAAATGGAAAAACAAACAGAGGTTTCTCAATTTGTGCTGAGGGTTGGAATGTATGTGCAATGTGCACAAAATGTAAATAATGAATACAGTATATTCAACGTGATTTAAAGTTATGATTTTTGCCTCTGTACATGTTTGCCTTTCAAGGGGTGAACGTGCAGATCTGAGATATTTATAGTATGTACTCTATTCCATACTTGCCTATTGTCCCGGAACGGGCAGCAGGCTTCCGAAAATTGGGTGGCGTAGCTCCGCCCCCACTTAACAATGTCTGTGGCTGCCAGGAGAATGTCAGTAAGTATGCTGTATACTTTAGTTAACTGCACACACACATACTGACCAGCACTATTTGTACACATTTGACAACATAACTCTATATAACGCTATATGTAGCACAAAATATTTTTATTTACTTTATCAAAGGCAAAATTTGACAAACTGTAACTAAGGGGGGGGGGTTTACAATTACCTGCAGTAATCTATGATGGGCAACTTAATCTCCTGGGAATATTTACTTAGCCCCAAAGACATTCCACAGAATTTCTTTCCAAGTCTGAGCAGACCCCAAAATAAATGTTTGATAGTGTAAATAGCCTGTTATCAGCGAACCCATTAACACATACCGTAGATCATGGAACTTTTCCCAGATTCTGTATTTTATCAGGTGAGAAAAAGGGTCTCCAATTGAATAGCCCCATAGCCCTGAGGGCTACCATCCTTTATTCACACCAGATAATGGGTCAAATTGAATTGCGGTGTATATTTTAATTGAGCTTTGTATTTTTAATGAAATAGGGGGAAGGGGGGTGACACACTCTTTCCTCTAAATGATTAAGAATATCTCCAAATTTGTAACCTGGATTATGTGGAAAGATATATGTGACAGTAGAGTGTACAATAGCATGCACCTTAATTATATTCGAATAAGCCATAAATGTAAATGTACAAGCTCACCCCTGTTCGGTGATGAACAAGCATTATAAAGAAAAGCCACCATTATCCTATGGTGGATGCTTAGGCCCCATAGCTCTCTGCAGTCATGCCCACTCCCTAATGATATAACTGATATTAAAACATGGGTGCAGTGTTTGCCCCCCTGGACTCAGGGGCCTGCAGGGCTGGATTAAAAATGGGCCTGATGGAGCTACATTTTGTAGCTGAAGGTCAGGGCTTTCCAATGAGCCAAGCCCCGCGTCACTAGCCCCCCGGGAACCAGAGATACTGCCAGGCAAACCTGGAACGTTTTCCCCATAACATGGGACACCCCCACCTAGTTCCAACAGCTGCCAGTTCCCCCTTCAGCATCACAGAAGCTCGAGGTTAATCTCAGTTGAATCCAAATCACTGGGCCTTCAATCTGATTCAAGGCTGGTCCATATGGGTTCATTGGTTCTAGAGATGTTGCGGCTAAACTGATTTCATTTCTGAAATGTCATTTCATGGCTGTTCATGTTGTTTGAGGACAGATTTCTCTGGAACCAAACAGCCCAGTTTCACGGGGCCAAAATCATTCGAAGCCCACTTAAAAGTTCTTTAATATGACACTGGTCTCATGTAAATGGGTTGGTTCCGAAGATATAGCTTGTTGTTTAAAGGGGAGAGTGCCCCCCCCCCCCACCTCACACCAGAATATGCAGGGACTAGGCTGATGTAAAAGGGGCCAGTCCCTGCATTTTCTGGTGTGAAAGGGGCATTATTTCAAATAGCCGGGACCTGCAGTACTCTGAATACAGCCCCCTGCTCTCTGCCCGGCTGTCAATGGCTGTCATTTCTGCCCGGTGGCGGCTGTCCCCCAGTTATCGCGAGCATGTATTCCCCCTTGGCAATGTGCATGTAATCCCACATGGCAATGAGCATGGAACCCCTGGCAATGAGCATGGAACCCCTGGCAATGAGCATGTACAGATGGAGCTGCCTTAAACCTTGCAGGGGCTGGCAATACTTTTGCCAGCCCCGCCAGCCACTGGCTCCCGCCACGGGGGCGCGCACGCACATGATGCTCACACACGCCGTGGCAACAGAGCTTCCCCCAGGTCCCCACCGCCTCCCCCGACACCATCGCCAGTCCCCCTCGCCGCCCTGACCCCCTCCCAACCCTGACTATCTCTCTGAAGCGGAGATGGGCCGGATGCCGCTGCCCTGCCGACAGAGGATTGGGACGAGCGTGCGCGTCCCAGTTCAATGTAGCCCCTGTCCGTCCGCGCTCGCCAGAGGGGAGACTCTGGCGAGCCCGGCCAAAGATGACAGGGGCTACATCTGTAGGTAAGCAGCACTTATGTAGAATACATTTTAATAGGCATTATGGTGTTTGGCATAATAGGTAATGGACATTATGGTGTGTGTGGCTTAACATGTAATTATTTATGGTGTACATTTTTAATGCGCGCCTTTGGCACGCAATGCCCCTGTTTATGAAGCATATTGTGCATTATTGCTTAATCTGTTTGGTATAGTTTGTATTTTGGCTCAATACATGTGGCACAATGTGAATTTTGCCTTAATCTGTGTGGCATAATGTGAATTTTGTCTCAATCCATGTGCCATAGTGTGCATTTTGGCTCATTCCATGTGGCATAATGTGTAAGAGGCAAGTACAGTATAAGGAGGTTACTATTGTGTTGCATGATTTGTATAAGGGGTATATGGTGTGGTAAACTTAGGTGGCCACATAAAAGGCGCTGAAATGTTGTCTGCCAAGTTTCGGCTTTCAGTATTTTTTTTTATGACTGGAGTGCCATCTTACCTCGCAAGTATCTTAGGACATCGGCATCCTGCGGGTGCACCTTTGGAGGGCACCCACCAATATATTATTTTCCAGGCATATATAATTAGTTGAAAGTATTTACACAAATACTGTATAGACACACCCATGAGCAGACCACCCAAACAGAACACTGGTCATGCCTCCCACATTATTAGGTGCTGGCTACAACCCCTATTATTGCGCATAATAGGCCCTTGATCATTTTCAGCTCCAGGCCCATTTAGACCTTAATCTGGCATTGGGGGCCTGTGTGCACCGCACAGTGCACCAATTATAGAAATGCCTATGCATTCAGGAGTATGCGGTCATTAACAATAAATACACATCTTACTGCATGTTCAAAAGATCAGCAGAAGCAGCAAATGACATGCATCGGCATCGTGATAGAGCATACAAACCAGTTATCGATCAGAACCTGTCCTTATGGTCCACATCATTTACAAAGTTGTCTAAAGCAGGGTACACATTATAGACGATGTGGATAATAATGACAGTTTCTGAACAACAAATTATGTAAACCATCCAGAGTGTATGCTTTATAACTACGCTGATGGACGTTCCCGCTAGTCGTGTGTAGCGTCTACTGATATTTTCAATGTCCTGGAGTATTTGTTATATTGTTAACAATGGCTATACTCCTGAATGTGACCACTGACAAAACCTTTTGCAAGACTGGACAGTGTATATGCACTCTATCGTTTGTCCAGGAGTTCAAGGAAAATCATTGATGACCATATATTTTACAAGTCATCTAATATGTACCATATTTGCCTACTTTTGAAAACTAGTTTCAGGGAGATTATAGTTGGTAGTAGAATTTTGCAAAGCGTCCCAATGAGGGGGGGGGGGGGGGGGCTTGTCATGCTCCTCCCAAAGGGTGTGGCTAGTTTCATATATGGAGTGATTGTGAAGAGAGAAGCTAGAAGCGTGGGTGTGTACTGCTACATCTGAGAGGAATCTTTTAAAATTACTTCCAAATGATATCCAAATATAAATGAGCCCCAAAGCAGTTAGTAAGAGCTACTATACTTGGTAAAGTGCTAATGATTCAATGTAAATGTATATATCTCTCATTCCTTTTTCCCCAAAAAATGTAACAGTGTAATGTGGGCTCAGTGAAATGAGGGAGACTGCTAGACTAATGAGGGAGAGAGGGTGATTGCTGCTATTTCAGGGAGTCTCCTGCAGAATGCAGGAGGGTAGGCAGCTATGATATGTACCTAGCTTAATGCGTTCACAGCTTAACACTACAGATGCAGAAGAGGAAACATGTTTTCTTTCTTGACTCTGCAAAAACTAAATGTTGACTAACTTAATGATGAACTGTATTTCCTGTCTGTCATATCGTAATCTGCCAAAAAAGCTGGCACTTATAATTAGGTATTTACACTGCACGCAGTCTGATGGAAGAGATAGGCACACAGGCTGCAAACAAAATAACTATTTAAAGAAACACTTAAGGTGCATACAAAAACTGGGTGTTTTTTGGCAAGCATGTATGCAGAGTGATGGAGTGAAAATTACTGGGCTGAAAATCACTCAGTGCATGCACACTGATGTATTTTTTTGACATGGCCCAGTGATTTTCAAGGGGGGGGGGGGGGGGGGGGTAAGTTAGTTTCCACAGTAGAAGACTGAGGAAATGGTTCACTTGGCCAGAATGATATTGAGCTGAAAGTAGCTTAAAACCCCAAAAATGAGTACCCAGAAACTTCCCCTGACCTGCCATGTAATTTTTTTTTTTCATTAAATGCAGCCCCCTTCATTGCTGACGTTTAAGACCCATCCCCGGAAATTAGCTCTGACCCCTATTCAAACACCCACAAAATGCAGGTAATGCATGCAGAATACAGAGTACAGTGTCCACATTTTCTGAAGGCCATTGACAACTTTATTGACAGGAAGCCACCATTTCTGGGCAGCAACCTGACCTTTTCTGGGCATGCCTAGGCATTTTAAGGGAGGGTGTGTGTGACGCCAGCTTCGAGCTCGATCAGGTTGATTAATTTGCAGCTATCAAGTAAGTCCTGGGCTACTCAGCGTGCATGCACTATGGAAATCATTCAACAGTGAGCAGCTTGTGGATGGATATGCAGCCCATTCGCCAGGCTGCAACATATTCGCTCGCCGTTTGCAGGCTTGCGAAGGGCAGGATTACATTGTGGTGTCTACCTATTGACACGGTGATCACATAGCACTGCTAATTTACCCAGCAGGCCATATAGACATTGTTTAATGGACCAGGTACTGTAAATACCAGTATTCTCAACTCCCATGCTTCGCTCCACCCCTCTCTGGAAACACCCCCCCTGTAAAGTCCTGTGTTTGCCCCTGACTCACCATGTTATCACTTCTGGCCCAAAGCAAGTAATAATGTTTTATATTGTTCATGCCAGTCTGTAAGTAGGATCCATGTGAAAAAGCAGCCGTGTGTTATTATGGTTATTTTTTTTTTTTGTTCTAATTTAATAGCGTGAGTGTAGGCACTTAGTACACTGGGAACAAAAAAGCCTAGCGGCATAATGGTGTGTCCTCTACTGTACATACAGTATGACACAAAGCAGATGCATGTACCTGCCAGAATTGACAGATGGATCTATTTCTAGAAGTTAAATTCCTTTTGAGAACTGAAGAAAACAAAAAAAAAGCAATAGAGCAGTTCATGATAATAACGGCTTGAGAGGGACACAGCCCACAATCTCTGACTTCATTCCCACACATTTCCACAGAGGGTGGCTTGGCAGTTGCCAACATTGTAATTCCACAATCAATCTTATATCTGTTTTCCAAAAAGAATAAATCAGCAATAAGTCAGCGCAGTCAGCCTTGAACTTCATCCAAAAACAGTCTTGCTGGAGTTTATAACATCTCTTCATTCTTTAGCAAATGTTACAGCCTGTTTTATACTTCAGAATAGCTGCTAAATGTAAGAATATACTGTATATATTTACTGAGGAAAGAAAACATGGCTTTGGACTATCCAGAGATGATACAGTTAGGCAAGAAAGTTAAATACATTATATGTTTTTGATCAAAGCAACATATTTTTTCCATTGTTAAACAGCTAATGATTTCACTCTCTCTCACAGTAAAGGGATATAGGGCCTGGGACAGATCTGATCGCTGAGCTGCTCACCTTCGGAACCCAGTGATCAGGTAAACCGCGCCCCGCCAGAGGGGCTCCTTGCTCCTGTGCACAGCTGTGTATACGTTCACATACAGTAGGAGCAAGTTTCATCTTTGCTCCTTTGGCCATGGCTAACCATGGCTAGCCATGGCTATTCTATTGTTCTCAGCTGCAATACGTATTGTATTGCAGCTGAGAACAATAGAATAGCCATGGCTAGCCATGGCTAGACATGACAAAAGGAGCAAAGATGAAACTTGCTCCTACTGTACGTGCACACGGGGAATTCCATTCGCAATCACTCACCATAGAATGGTTTTCTCCCTGTTTGCAGTTGCCGAGTAGGTCTAGACGTACTTGGCGCTGCGTTTGCAGTGAGCAGAAGGAGGCCGCTGATGACATCATGGCCCTCCTTCCCAACAGTCACGCAACATCTGCGTTTTCTGGGGAGCTCCCAGAAAACGCCAGCATGCCACCCCCAAACGCCGGGCGCCTGTTACTCAACTTGCGAATTGCCAGGGGACGGCCACAGACGGCTAGCAGATGGCCATGCGCATGTGCAGTTGACTAATTATCGCCAGGGTTGCGAATTCACAGCCCTACCATCAGGGCTGAATGAGGCCCATACTTTCCTCTTCTTTCCACATGTTCCCCTAATATATCGATTCACTTACAGAAGGGCAAATCTTTGTTCTGTAATAATGCTATATAAGCCATTACATAAATAACATAATTCTAACAAACCATTTTGTATACTATTATTTCTGATTACTATTATTACTATTAGTATCAGAATGTATTTACCTACCACAACAAAGGAAAAAGAGTTCCAGTGGTAGGGAGCAGCTCGGGCAAAATCATGGAGGTGGGAGTGGCAGATAGTAATCAGTTTGGGGGGAGAGACAACATTGGTTTGTGGAGCACTGTGGGTGGGCAGACTTTTTACAGAAGCATCCATTTGCTGTGCTCCCAGTTCACATAAATAGTTACTATCCTAATTGCCTACATTTAAATCCATGAGGAGCAATCAGTATATTATTGTTGCATGGAGAACCACTGTAATGTGCCGTAGGTTGATCCCCAGATTCTTAAGATGCTGTCACTGGTTGCATTTATTGAAGCCTTTGATCAACTTTATGATGCCCCCAAGAAATCGTCTCTACTCACAGAGCTTTATGATATCTAACACATAATTTGGGCATAGATTATACACAGAATACTGCCTTTCCACAAATTCTTCTTGATGTCTTTAACCTGAGGCTACTAAATACAGTATGGTACATTAATAATTGTTATTGTCTGATGGGGTCCCAAGGCAAAATAGTTTGAGAAACCCTGATATAGACTGTTTATAAAGCAAAAACTAAAGCCCTGTATACACTAGCCGACTAGAGGCACCACCAATATACTTAACTATATCGGTAGTGCTGACACAAGATGCATACACACTGAATGATATCAGTTACCTCCAAGGTCTTACACTTGGAGATTACAATCTACAACACACAGATCACCTGCGGAATCTTGGTGTTGTCCTGGACATTGACTTGACACCAAGTGGTGTATTCAATGCCGGGGGTGAGCTGCGACAGCGAGCGGTGCTGCCTGTCAGTATTCAATTGACCCCTCGGCATACGCCGATTCCTCCCCTCCAAAAAGGGAGAAGGGAGGGGGAATCAGCGTATTCGGCCGCAGAAACAGCAAGATTCGCAGCTAAATGCAGTAGGCTCCCTGCATTAGCCGCGAGCCTCACTATTTGAGGGTATTCTCGCGGTCCTCTGACAGCGAGGATTCCCCAGGAACATTGAATAGAGTGAGCAGCTAGCACGGTGGTTAAACAGCGAGGATTGCTTTTTTCCTGCAATCCCCACCATTTAACCCCCTCGCCGGCCGCATTGAATGAGGGCCACAAACATTAGGTATCAGCTGCAATCAAATCCTTAATATTTAATCTAAAGAATTTAGCCAGATTTAGGCACTTACCTTCCCTAAAAGGTCTGCCTACAGTCATACATGCATTTGAATCATCACGCCTAGACTACTGCAATGTCCTCTACCTTGGTCTCCCAGCAAAATAATTGCACTGCTTTCAGATGATACAAAATGCATATGCCAGGCTGTTAACCAAGCAGCCCCACTCCAGCCAGGGGCGGATTTAGGGGTGATGGCACCCCTAGGCACAACAATAACGGCTGCCCCCCCCCCCCGCCTAATTGTATTATTTTTATTGATTACTTATAAGCCCTCATTTAATAATAGCCAATTTAATGGATTAATTTTAAAAAAGCCACTAACTGTGACATGTTCTTCTATTATGAATACATATTTACTATATAGGACATTTTACAGGGGCAGTATCTGCATGTCCTATCCATTTACACTCTATTTAAGATGGAATATGGTACAGTACAGTGGATATTTTGCACTTACTGGTATATTTCAGGGTGACAGTACTATCACAAGCATCCAAGTGCCGCCCCCAAACATGTGCCGCCCCTAGGCACGTGCCTCACGTGCCTAATGGGAAATTCGGCACTGACTCCAGCCACATAACACCTACAGTATCTCTGCTTCCTTTACTGGCCAACTGTAAAGGCCCCCATACACTAGGGCGACTTGTCCTTAGGACAAGTCGCCCCCGACTTCCCCCTGAGCTTCCCCGGCTGCTCCCCGGGGGAGCTTGATTAGATTGGCACTTGATGTGCCATTTTTTACATGTGATAAATCGTCTCGATTTATCACATGTAAAAAACCCGGGGAGCAGGGGTGGGGGGGGGGCTACAGAGGTGGGAGCAGGGGGGCTGGGGACGCTGCGGGGACAGCGTCTGTGTCCCCCGCTGCTGGGGACGCTGCGGGGACAGCGTCTGTGTCCCCCGCTGCTGGTAATGCTGCGGGGACAGCGTCTGTGTCCCCCCACTGCTGGTAACGCTGCGGGGACAGCGTCTGTGTCCCCCGCTGCTGGTAACGCTGCGGGGACAGCGTCTGTGTCC
This sequence comes from Crinia signifera, assembly GCF_055691185.1. NCBI lineage: Eukaryota > Metazoa > Chordata > Amphibia > Anura > Myobatrachidae > Crinia > Crinia signifera. Next base: position 244,980,930 of record NC_139218.1, read on the forward strand.
CCCGCTGCTGGTAACGCTGCGGGGACAGCGTCTGTGTCCCCCTCTGCTGGTAACGCTGCGGGGACAGTGTCTGTGTCCCCCGCTGCGGGGGACACAGGCGGCATAGAGCCGGGCAGGGGGAGCCGGCGGGAGCTGTCAGTGCTAGAAAAAAAAAGCCTATACAATGAATGGGCAGCCTGTGATTGGCTGAGCGCTCTCTCAGCCAATTGCTGACTGGCTGAGAGAGCGCTCAGCCAATCACAGGCCGCCCATGCATTGTATGGGCTTTTTTTTTTTTATTCAATACTGACAGCTCCCGCCGGCTCCCCCTGCGCGGCTCTATGCCGCCTGTGTCCCCAGCCCCCCCTGCTCCCTCTACCGCCGCGCCGCCCCACTAGGTCCCAAGTCGGGTGGTCAGACGTGCAGCAGGTCCGACCACCCGACGCAGATCCGATGCGCACGGGACCGCGCATCGGATCTGAGGGGACATCAAAACTAGCCGATTTTGGTCCGATTTCGGCCAGATCCGACTGATCTGGCTGAAATCTGACCAAAATCGGCTAGTGTATGGGGGCCTTAAGTTGGGAAATCACTTTTAAGATTGGCTCACTGACTTTAAAGCCCTTCATGACCATCACCAAGAAGGAGACAATCTTCTCTTTCCTCTATTTACTATATTGTTCATTGTCTCTGGCTGGAGCCCCATAGAAAATATTGATTATATTTTGGTAACTCTCTCACATGGGGCCTATATAAAGGTGCTATAGCACTTACCTGTGAGATCTCCCAGTCTCCTTTTCCCTTTTAATCGATGGACCAGGAAACATTTTTGCAGAGGTCTGCGCATGAGCAGTGGAGTCTGAGCGCTGTGAGGTGTGGCGCTGTTGCCGGCAGAGAGGAGGGGACCCAGATGGAGGAGGCTATACACGGGCCTCCTTCTCCCTTAAAAGGCCCCTGAACCTTACCTAGAATCTCCCTGAACTCATCTGGGGGTTGAGTTTTCAGCTTAGTGGCTCTGATTCTCTAGAACTCAAGACTATCATGTTCTCTCAAGCATCACATTAATATCCACTGTTAAGCGTGTTTTTTGTTTTTGTACTGTTAAGGCAAAATAAAGTACTTTGAGTCTTTTGCAATACTCCCCTGCAATATTCTGCAAGTCACTGATCTACAGAGCTAAAGCTAAAATGATGCAAAGTGACATGATTTGTGTCATTTCATACCCTCCCCAAGCGCAACAAAATCCAGTATTCATCTAAGCCAGTGGTTCCCAACCTGTGGTACGCGTACCCCTGGGGGTATGCGTCCACCCACTCGGGGGTATGCGGTGGCCCGGCCTGTAATGGAGGCCGCAGCAGTCAGACGCGCCGCCAGCGGAGGAGAGTGCATTGCGCATCTCCCGGAATCCGGGGGTCTAAAAAAAAGCCTCCAGGCTCCCTCAACCCGCCGCAGCCTCTCTGCGCTCCCCCTCAGTGCGTGCCGCCATCCCCCGGTGCATGCTGGATGTTGTAGTCATCTCTCCCCGGCTTTTACTTCCTGTTGGCTTGATGTCTGTGGAAGCCGACGGGTTGAGCGGACACGGCGCCAACCTAATCAGCGGCGGGATAGGACCAGCGGGAAGGACGGAAGCAGCACCATCAGCGCGCTATCAGGTTAGAGTGCACTGCGGGAGGGTACGGGACGCCAGCCCCCCGCACCACCGACCTGTATCTGAAACTGTGACTTTACCCCCAGCTATCGCTACCCCACCGCCCCCATTGTGCTGCCTGACAGAACAAGTTCTACATATCTGCCTTTAAGGTATCTGTTCTACTGGGACAGGTTAGCGGGGGTGGGGTTGGGTAGGTTACACTTGTACTGGGGATGGCAGCGGGTAGAGAGATATACACACAGGGATACCTCTCTCTCTCTCCCCCTCTCGCTCGCTCTCTCTCCCCCTCCCCCTCTCTCCCCCTCCCCCTCTCTCCCCCTTCCCCTCTCCCCCCCTCTCCCCCTCCCCCCTCTCTCCCCCTCTCTCTCTCTCCCCCTCTCTCTCTCCCCCACACCCTTCAAATGAGGCCACACCCCTTTTTAGGCCACGCCCCCTAAAATTTCCGCGAGTGGGTACTCATAAATGAAAATCCTAATCAAGGGGTACGGGAGACAAAAAAGGTTGGGAACCACTGATCTAAGCGGTTAAGAAGGATATGGGGGAGCATGCATGCAGGGAAATTGTAAGAAAACTTTCAAGGATAAATCTTTAAAACTTCTGTACAGTTCACTGAGTCCAGGCATATTAGGGACAGGCAACTACTACAGTATGGGGAAGAATATGTAATATAATGACATTCAACCTGTTTAGTGTACAATATGCTGGGTTTTGAGTCCTGCTCCTTATACTTCCTCATATTGTGCATGTGCTGCCTATTATCTGGCCAAGCCTCATCTGCTCATGTTTTTCAAAGAGAGATGATTTAGACAAATAGCCATGAGAATGCGTTCATACCTCTTATACATAAGCTATATGAATTGTCTTCAGTTGAGTTACTTATTTGCAACAAATTTACAATGCATTCAATTGTTGTTAAGATGTTTCATATAGAAAGGGAACATCATAGTTGCCTACCCTCCTGCATTCTGCAGGAGACTCCCTGAAATAGTAGCAATCTCCCTCTCTCCCTCATTAGTCTAGCAATCTCCCTCATTTCACCTAACCCACATTACACTGTTACATTTTTGGGGAAAAAGGGATGAGAGAGAGATCAATTTACATTGAATCATCAGCACCATTTCTCAGCACTTTAGCAAGTATATTAGCTCTTACTTACTGCTTTGGGGCTCATCTACATTTGGATATAAGTTATTTTAAAAGATTCCTCTCAGATGCAGCAGTACACACCAACGATTCAAGGTGCCACGTTCACAATTCCTTGTGCACCTGCGCGCAGTCATTCACAGAGGCAGTGAGAGAGGGGGCATGGCCAGCAGCTCTCAACGAGCTGGCCATGCCCCATAATGTCGTCACTTGAAGGTGTTGCTCACAGGAGCATCACTCCCACAAAACCATGCCCCTTTGCAGCAAACAGGAATCCTGTGGCAACCCTTCTAAAAGTTGGGAGGGATGACGAGTTCGGCCTACTTCAGACATTTTTTTTCTCAAATGGAGAGTGCAGAGAGAGTTAGATTTGGGTTAGTTATTTTGTTTATGTGCAGGGCAAATACTGACTGTTTTATTTTTGCACTACAATTTAGATTCCGTTTGAACACATCACACCTAAATGTAACTCTCTCTGCATGTTACATCTGACAGGCCTGCAGTGCAGCATGGTTTTGTCCATTTGAGAAAAAATATGGTTTGAGATCTAGTCTGAATTAGGGGTACTTGTTTCCTAGAATGGCGCCCACTAAGCACTTTGCTTAGTGGGCTATTCTGCGTAGGGGAATCTGCCTGGGACAGATCTGATCGCTGAGCTGCTCACCTTCGGAACCCAGTGATCAGGTAAACCGCGCCCCGCCAGAGGGGCTCCTTGCTCCTGTGCACAGCTGTGTATACGTTCACATACAGTAGGAGCAAGTTTCATCTTTGCTCCTTTGGCCATGGCTAGCCATGGCTAGCCATGGCTAGACATGACAAAAGGAGCAAAGATGAAACTTGCTCCTACTGTACGTGCACACGGGGAATTCCATTCGCAATCACTCACCATAGAATGGTTTTCTCCCTGTTTGCAGTTGCCGAGTAGGTCTAGACGTACTTGGCGCTGCGTTTGCAGTGAGCAGAAGGAGGCCGCTGATGACATCATGGCCCTCCTTCCCAACAGTCACGCAACATCTGCGTTTTCTGGGGAGCTCCCAGAAAACGCCAGCATGCCACCCCCAAACGCCGGGCGCCTGTTACTCAACTTGCGAATTGCCAGGGGACGGCCACAGACGGCTAGCAGATGGCCATGCGCATGTGCAGTTGACTAATTATCGCCAGGGTTGCGAATTCACAGCCCTACCATCAGGGCTGAATGAGGCCCATACTTTCCTCTTCTTTCCACATGTTCCCCTAATATATCGATTCACTTACAGAAGGGCAAATCTTTGTTCTGTAATAATGCTATATAAGCCATTACATAAATAACATAATTCTAACAAACCATTTTGTATACTATTATTTCTGATTACTATTATTACTATTAGTATCAGAATGTATTTACCTACCACAACAAAGGAAAAAGAGTTCCAGTGGTAGGGAGCAGCTCGGGCAAAATCATGGAGGTGGGAGTGGCAGATAGTAATCAGTTTGGGGGGAGAGACAACATTGGTTTGTGGAGCACTGTGGGTGGGCAGACTTTTTACAGAAGCATCCATTTGCTGTGCTCCCAGTTCACATAAATAGTTACTATCCTAATTGCCTACATTTAAATCCATGAGGAGCAATCAGTATATTATTGTTGCATGGAGAACCACTGTAATGTGCCGTAGGTTGATCCCCAGATTCTTAAGATGCTGTCACTGGTTGCATTTATTGAAGCCTTTGATCAACTTTATGATGCCCCCAAGAAATCGTCTCTACTCACAGAGCTTTATGATATCTAACCCATAATTTGGGCATAGATTATACACAGAATACTGCCTTTCCACAAATTCTTCTTGATGTCTTTAACCTGAGGCTACTAAATACAGTATGGTACATTAATAATTGTTATTGTCTGATGGGGTCCCAGGGCAAAATAGTTTGAGAAACCCTGATATAGACTGTTTATAAAGCAAAAACTAAAGCCCTGTATACACTAGCCGACTAGAGGCACCACCAATATACTTAACTATATCGGTAGTGCTGACACAAGATGCATACATACTGAATGATATCAGTTACCTCCAAGGTCTTACACTTGGAGATTACAATCTACAACACACAGATCACCTGCGGAATCTTGGTGTTGTCCTGGACATTGACTTGACACCAAGTGGTGTATTCAATGCCGGGGGTGAGCTGCGACAGCGAGCGGTGCTGCCTGTCAGTATTCAATTGACCCCTCGGCATACGCCGATTCCTCCCCTCCAAAAAGGGAGAAGGGAGGGGGAATCAGCGTATTCGGCCGCAGAAACAGCAAGATTCGCAGCTAAATGCAGTAGGCTCCCTGCATTAGCCGCGAGCCTCACTATTTGAGGGTATTCTCGCGGTCCTCTGACAGCGAGGATTCCCCAGGAACATTGAATAGAGTGAGCAGCTAGCACGGTGGTTAAACAGCGAGGATTGCTTTTTTCCTGCAATCCCCACCATTTAACCCCCTCGCCGGCCGCATTGAATGAGGGCCACAAACATTAGGTATCAGCTGCAATCAAATCCTTAATATTTAATCTAAAGAATTTAGCCAGATTTAGGGCCTTATTTTGGTTCATTCTTTCTGACAAAATCCTTCTTAGATGGACAAAACCATGTGCACTGCAGGGGGGGCAGATGTAACATGTGCAGAGAGAATTAGATTTGGGTGAGTAATTTTGTTTCTGTGCAGGGAAAATACTGACTGCTTTATTTTTACACTGCAATATAGATCTCACTTTGAAGTAAAACCCCACCCAAATCTAATTCTCTCTGCACAAGTAACACCTGCCCCACCTGCAGTGCACATGGTTTTGCCCATCTAAGAAGGATTTTGTCAGAAAGAATGAACCAAAATAAGGCCCTTAGGCACTTACCTTCCCTAAAAGGTCTGCCTACAGTCATACATGCATTTGAATCATCACGCCTAGACTACTGCGTCTGTGTCCCCCCGCTGCAGGTAACGCTGCGGGGACAGCGTCTGTGTCCCCCGCTGCTGGTAACGCTGCGGGGACAGCGTCTGTGACCCCCGCTGCTGGTAACGCTGCGGGGACAGCGTCTGTGTCCCCCTCTGCTGGTAACGCTGCGGGGACAGCGTCTGTGTCCCCCGCTGCGGGGGACACAGGCGGCATAGAGCCGGGCAGGGGGAGCCGGCGGGAGCACGGGACCGCGCATCGGATCTGAGGGGACATCAAAACTAGCCGATTTTGGTCCGATTTCGGCCAGATCCGACTGATCTGGCTGAAATCTGACCAAAATCGGCTAGTGTATGGGGGCCTTAAGTTGGGAAATCACTTTTAAGATTGGCTCACTGACTTTAAAGCCCTTCATGACCATCACCAAGAAGGAGACAATCTTCTCTTTCCTCTATTTACTATATTGTTCATTGTCTCTGGCTGGAGCCCCATAGAAAATATTGATTATATTTTGGTAACTCTCTCACATGGGGCCTATATAAAGGTGCTATAGCACTTACCTGTGAGATCTCCCAGTCTCCTTTTCCCTTTTAATCGATGGACCAGGAAACATTTTTGCAGAGGTCTGCGCATGAGCAGTGGAGTCTGAGCGCTGTGAGGTGTGGCGCTGTTGCCGGCAGAGAGGAGGGGACCCAGATGGAGGAGGCTATACACGGGCCTCCTTCTCCCTTAAAAGGCCCCTGAACCTTACCTAGAATCTCCCTGAACTCATCTGGGGGTTGAGTTTTCAGCTTAGTGGCTCTGATTCTCTAGAACTCAAGACTATCATGTTCTCTCAAGCATCACATTAATATCCACTGTTAAGCGTGTTTTTTGTTTTTGTACTGTTAAGGCAAAATAAAGTACTTTGAGTCTTTTGCAATACTCCCCTGCAATATTCTGCAAGTCACTGATCTACAGAGCTAAAGCTAAAATGATGCAAAGTGACATGATTTGTGTCATTTCATACCCTCCCCAAAGCGCAACAAAATCCAGTATTCATCTAAGCCAGTGGTTCCCAACCTGTGGTACGCGTACCCCTGGGGGTATGCGTCCACCCGCTCGGGGGTATGCGGTGGCCCGGCCTGTAATGGCGGCCGCAGCAGTCAGACGCGCCGCCAGCGGAGGAGAGTGCATTGCGCATCTCCCGGAATCCGGGGGTCTAAAAAAAAGCCTCCAGGCTCCCTCAACCCGCCGCAGCCTCTCTGCGCTCCCCCTCAGTGCGTGCCGCCATCCCCCAGTGCATGCTGGATGTTGTAGTCATCTCTCCCCGGCTTTTACTTCCTGTTGGCTTGATGTCTGTGGAAGCCGACGGGTTGAGCGGACACGGCGCCAACCTAATCAGCGGCGGGATAGGACCAGCGGGAAGGACGGAAGCAGCACCATCAGCGCGCTATCAGGTTAGAGTGCACTGCGGGAGGGTACGGGACGCCAGCCCCCCGCACCACCGACCTGTATCTGAAACTGTGACTTTACCCCCAGCTATCGCTACCCCACCGCCCCCATTGTGCTGCCTGACAGAACAAGTTCTACATATCTGCCTTTAAGGTATCTGTTCTACTGGGACAGGTTAGCGGGGGTGGGGTTGGGTAGGTTACACTTGTACTGGGGATGGCAGCGGGTAGAGAGATATACACACAGGGATACCTCTCTCTCTCTCCCCCTCTCGCTCGCTCTCTCTCCCCCTCCCCCTCTCTCCCCCTCCCCCTCCCCCTCTCTCCCCCTCCCCCTCTCCCCCCCTCTCCCCCTCCCCCCCTCTCCCCCTCCCCCCTCTCTCCCCCTCTCTCTCTCCCCCCCTCTCTCTCTCTCTCCCCCTCTCTCCCCCTCTCTCTCTCCCCCACACCCTTCAAATGAGGCCACACCCCTTTTAGGCCACGCCCCCTAAAATTTCCGCGAGTGGGTACTCATAAATGAAAATCCTAATCAAGGGGTACGGGAGACAAAAAAGGTTGGGAACCACTGATCTAAGCGGTTAAGAAGGATATGGGGGAGCATGCATGCAGGGAAATTGTAAGAAAACTTTCAAGGATAAATCTTTAAAACTTCTGTACAGTTCACTGAGTCCAGGCATATTAGGGACAGGCAACTACTACAGTATGGGGAAGAATATGTAATATAATGACATTCAACCTGTTTAGTGTACAATATGCTGGGTTTTGAGTCCTGCTCCTTATACTTCCTCATATTGGCCCTTATTCTGATCGGTGCGGACTTTTCCGCATTCTTTCGGATGGCGTTTTTTAGCCGTCTGCGCATGCGTGGAGAACGCGACGCGCATGTGCCACGCATGGTCTCCGTACTTGTTCTCACTAATCCCGTACAGAACTGTGCACCGCATACATTCGGCCAATAGGGGTGTGTTATGGGCGTCATGCGGAATGACACAGGGGCGTAGTTTAAAAGTGGGCTAAACTGGGCGGAAACATGGGCGGACACGGGGGAGTACACATATATTGGTAGGCGTGCATTCGGACAGCACGCCGAATGCACGCGAACAAAAAGGGAAGAAATGTGCGGTGTCCAAAAGGTTACTCTTGCTTTGCGGACACCACTCGGTCATGCGCTAGGCAATCGGAACGCCTAATCAGGACGGACGCACCTCAACCAATGTCACCTGAACCCAATACAATCACATACTTTACCCATTACTTGTTAATTACACGCTTCTCACTGCTACAATTGGAAGCATTGCAGCTTAAAGGGAACATTACATGCTGCACTTGTCACACACTTTAACATTGCAAATAATGCACACAACTTAATAATATTAATACTAATACACATGCCACTTCTGCATGTCTAAATCTATGTGGGAACTTTGATAACAGTAGTCTTGTTGTATGCGGATGTACACCGCATCTGTGCGTAGTGGCCGGTTCGCGTCCGTTCTGACGCGGGAAGGCCGTGCATACGCGGACAGACCGTGTAGAATCTGAGTGTTTCCCCCGCACACGCATGGTTTATATGTCGTCCGTACACACGCCCTGTTCTTACAGAGTGAGTCCGTCCGAATGCGGAGGACACGTGGGCGTTTCTACGGACGATGGCCGCACGCTGCCGCACAGCGATGCGTGCGGCCCGCACCGAAAGAATTCGGGAATATCCGCACCGATCAGAATAAGGCCCATTGTGCATGTGCTGCCTATTATCTGGCCAAGCCCCATCTGCTCATGTTTTTCAAAGAGAGATGATTTAGACAAATAGCCATGAGAATGCGTTCATACCTCTTATACATAAGCTATATGAATTGTCTTCAGTTGAGTTACTTATTTGCAACAAATTTACAATGCATTCAATTGTTGTTAAGATGTTTCATATAGAAAGGGAACATCATAGTTGCCTACCCTCCTGCATTCTGCAGGAGACTCCCTGAAATAGTAGCAATCTCCCTCTCTCCCTCATTAGTCTAGCAATCTCCCTCATTTCACCTAACCCACATTACACTGTTACATTTTTGGGGAAAAAGGGATGAGAGAGAGATCAATTTACATTGAATCATCAGCACCATTTCTCAGCACTTTAGCAAGTATATTAGCTCTTACTTACTGCTTTGGGGCTCATCTACATTTGGATATAAGTTATTTTAAAAGATTCCTCTCAGATGCAGCAGTACACACCAACGATTCAAGGTGCCACGTTCACAATTCCTTGTGCACCTGCGCGCAGTCATTCACAGAGGCAGTGAGAGAGGGGGCATGGCCAGCAGCTCTCAACGAGCTGGCCATGCCCCATAATGTCGTCACTTGAAGGTGTTGCTCACAGGAGCATCACTCCCACAAAACCATGCCCCTTTGCAGCAAACAGGAATCCTGTGGCAACCCTTCTAAAAGTTGGGAGGGATGACGAGTTCGGCCTACTTCAGACATTTTTTTTCTCAAATGGAGAGTGCAGAGAGAGTTAGATTTGGGTTAGTTATTTTGTTTATGTGCAGGGCAAATACTGACTGTTTTATTTTTGCACTACAATTTAGATTCCGTTTGAACACATCACACCTAAATGTAACTCTCTCTGCATGTTACATCTGACAGGCCTGCAGTGCAGCATGGTTTTGTCCATTTGAGAAAAAATATGGTTTGAGATCTAGTCTGAATTAGGGGTACTTGTTTCCTAGAATGGCGCCCACTAAGCACTTTGCTTAGTGGGCTATTCTGCGTAGGGAAATCGCATCGCATCGCATGGGCCATTTTAGGGCCATGCGATGCGATTTTCGTATGTAATTTATTCACTGCGATTTTTAATCACATGCGATTGCATAGGATTTTAAAGGGTGTGCGATGCCATGACATTAGGTATACAATAATATGATTGTATGTCCTCAAAATAGGTTTAACGCACTCCCCCCCCCACACTATCCACGCCACCCCGAAGCGTAGCGAGCAGCGGCGGAACGCGTCCTCTGACTTTTTCATTACCCTACTATCCACGTTGGCGTGGAGTTAATTTTATATAGTGTGGTGAGCACAGCGAGCCCGAAGCATGGCGAGCGTATCGAGCCCCGCGAGGGGCCGCGGAACACATGTAAAGTAATCCGGGTCCGCTCGCCACGCTTCGGGCTCGGTGGCTCGCTGCGCTCACCACACTATATAAAATCAACTCCACGCGGGAGTTATGTGGATAGTGGGGTAATGAAAAAGTCGGAGGACGTGTTCCGCCGCCGCTCGCCATGCTTCGGGGTGGCGTGGATAGTGGGGGGGGGGGGGGGTGCGTTAAATCTATTTTTGGGACATACAATCATATTATGGTATATGTAATGTCATGGCATTGCACACCCTATAAAATCGCATGTGATCGCATGAGATTTTGCGGGACATACAATGCAGTGTGATGCGATATAGTGGAATACAATGAGAAAAAAATTACATGAAAAATTCGCATCGCATGCCGCTATAATGGCCCATGCGATGTGATTTCCCTATGGCGCCGTACGAATTAGGCCCTTGATGCGGTAACTCCAGAAACCAGGTCCAACATAACTGCACTGTGTTGAGGGTTTTTTAAGGTTAGAAATTTTTCTTTTATATTTTCCTAAAACATTTATTACTCACTTAGCACAAAATATGCAGATATTCAAGTGTGTTTGGGGAAAGCCCGAGGTATCAGATATCCATCAATCATATCCATACTCTTTATAGTGATAGGCTTAGACAGACAGGTGTGTAGCTGTCAGCTTGCAGCTCATGTTACTGATGACATGATGACACATCTGGTTCAGATCAAATAGTTACTGAATGATGTTATACTGTATAAATATACAGTATATTTATTTTTTTGGTAGACTTGACAATAAATGTTTTCTTATACAATTTCCTACCTATCTTGTAGATAGAGGGTGGTTGTGGGTAGGGATGTGCACCGGCCACTTTTCGGGTTTTGGGTTCTGATTACCTTGAGGTTTTGGTTTCTAATTGGTTTTGGCAAAACACATCCTAAGTGTTTTGTGTTTGGATTTTTGGGGTTTTGGGTTCTGATTTTTTTGTTAAAAAAGCATAAAAACTGCTAAAATCGCAGAATTTGGGGTTTTTGTTTTTTCTGCTCCTACACTATATTAACCTCAATAACATTCATTTCCACTCATTTTCAGTCTATTCTGAACACCTCGCACCTCACAATATTGTTTTTAGGGTAAAAGGTTCCACCGAGGTAGCTGGATAACTATGCTAAGTCACACAAATGTGCGGCACAAACACGTGGCTCATGTAAGAGTGGCACTGCAGCGGTAGATACGGCAGTACTAGGCACCAGACAGGTAGATACGGCAGTACTAGGCACCAGCTGGTAAATACGGCAGTACTAGGCACCAGACAGGTAGATAAGGCAGTACTAGGCACCAGACAGGTAGATATGGCAGTACTAGGCACCAGACAGGTAGATACGGCAGTATTAGGCAGTGGGCCCCAGACCAGACAGTAGATACGGCAGTACTAGGCACCAGACAGGTAGATACGGCAGTACTAGGCACCAGACAGGTAGATAAGGCAGTACTAGGCACCAGACAGGTAGATAAGGCAGTACTAGGCACCAGACAGGTAGATAAGGCAGTACTAGGCGCCAGACAGGTAGATAAGGCAGTACTAGGCACAAGACAGGTAGATACGTCAGTACTAGGCACCAGACAGGTAAATACGGCAGTACTAGGCACCAGACAGGTAGATACAGAAGTACTAGGCAACAGACAGGTAGATAAGACAGTACTAGGCACAAGACAGGTAGATACGTCAGCAATACTAGTATTGTGCACCAGCAGAATTTATAATAATTAATTTTATTATTAGTTACTGCTTGGCAGTGGCACTCAGTGGCACACATCAGTGCACCAGCAGCATGGAATTATTTTTTACAGTCCCACACAGCACAAGTATTATTTTTTTATTAAATTAGATATAGCAGCCTAGTATGTAGTTGTATTACTAGGTAGGTACACTTAGGCAGTAACACTGCCAGTGGCAACAGTGGACTGAGTAAATAATACTGGCAACCTCTATTCACAGTATTCAGTGCAGGCAGGCAGCACCAGTGGACTATATATAATTCAATTAATTATTAATAATATAGCAGCCTAGTAGGTAGAGAAAATAAACTACTAGGTAGGTAGGCAGGCAGGCAGTAGCACTGCCAGTGGTCACCACAAAAGGTAGTTATTATATTACACACCACCAGTAGCTTTATGCAGTGCACCAGCAGAATTTATAATAATTAATTTTATATTAGGTACTGCTTGGCAGTGGCACTCAGTGGCACACGTCAGTGCACCAGCAGCATGGAATTATTTTTAACACTCCCACACAGCACAAGTATTATTTTTTAATTAAATTAGATATAGCAGCCTAGTATGTACTAGGTAGGTACACTAGGTAGGCAGTAGCACTGCCAGTGGCAACAGTGGACTGAGTAACTAAATAATACTGGCAGATTCAGTGCAGGCAGCACCAGTGGACTATATATATAATATAATTAATTATTAATATAATATATAATATTACAGCACAGCACCAGAGGTAGGCCCCAGCACAGAGGAGACAGTAGTACTACAGGTACACAGTTAGACTGTTCTCCTAAGCAGAGAGTAGAACAGAGTACACAGCAGCACTGAGGTAGACAGCCCCAGCGAATAAAATAATTAATTACAGCACAGCACACCAGAGGTAGACCGCACAGAGGAGACAGTAGTACTACAAGTACACAGTTAGACTACACAGCATCACTGAGAGACAGCACCAGCGATTGAAAAATATTGCGCTCAAGGTCAAGCTCAAGTTTAAGCCCCAGCAGCAGCACCAACACACCCTCTCCCAACCCACTACTTGACTGGAGTGAAGATGGCGGGCGCGGCAGCCTCTTTTAAAGCCTCGCGAAATCCGGCGCCGGGAGATGACGTTCTGATCACGCGGACGGACCCGAGTCAGGCGGGAATCTCTGAGCGCTGCTCAGAATCGGGCTCGGAATGATGACGTCCGTGGGGGCTCGGATCTCTGGAATCCGAGTCTGCACATCTCTAGTTGTGGGGGGAGGGGTCTTCAAAGTTCCCAGACCACAATCTCTTTTAGGGACCTAGCAGTGGTTATGATGATAGTGTGTATAGGTCTCCATCCACTCATTTACAGCTTATTCTGTGCCTAGTTGTGGGTGGGGGGAAGTGACTGTGTAGAACAATAAAATTCTATTTCTAACATTGCCACAGTCATCATAACACTGGATTTTAGCAATGTAACACAAGAATCCTAGGCTGGGGTCCACCTGGTAACATCCACTTAGGCATCTAGCTTATGCCATGACTGTAGAACTCGGGGGTTTGATCTAGTGCACTGTCAGATGATCTAGACATGGTTACAGCCTTGCAAGATGGCTACACTCTATACAATACATCATGCAATCTTGGTATTGTAGACCAATCTGCATGACCATCATATAATGTATATACCCAATCCTGTCATTCAAACATTCATTGCAAGTTCATCCAATGTTATGATTCTACAGACGATGGCATATATTGAATCATGTAAAAGTATATTGTCTGCGTACGATGCATTATGTAGTGTGTAATATATTGTTCCATCGATTTGCACCATTGTTTAGCTTTAGGCTGCATTCGCTTTTCGGAGTGTGGGCCTTATTCTAGTTCACTCTTTCTGACAAAATCCTTCTTAGATGGACAAAACCATGTGCACTGCAGGGGGCAGATGTACAATGTGCAGAGAGAATTAGATTTGGGTGAGGTATTTTGTTTCTGTGCAGGGTAAATACTGGCTGCTTTATTTTTACATTGCAATATAGATCTCACTTTGAAGTAAAACCCCACCCAAATCTAATTCTCTCTGCACAAGTAATATCTACCCCACCTGCAGTGCACATGGTTTTGTCTATCTAAGAAGGAATTTGTCAGAAAGAGTGAACTAGAATAAGGCCCTGTGATTGTTGCCTGGGTGATTAGAAGCCTAGCCTTTTGGTGGCCCCACTGACATTGTGCTATAATGGTGCCATCATGTATTTATTTTTCTGTATAAGTATAAAACGACATCTAGAGATCTGCTTTAGCAAAAACATCATCTGAATGATAAAAGCAATAATCTTTGAAATGTTAAGTTGAAATGGTAAATAGCATAACTAAATGGGGCTGCGCTCTATGTTTTAACACTGTTTATACCTTTGTAAGTGGACTGAAAAATATAAACTGCGCAACAGGCCTAGAATGCAGCAGAAAATAAATGTAGAAAAATATACATTCAGAAATACTCACAACATACAATAAACCAAACTGATGGTGTTTTTAAGTTTACTACTGAAATCTGAAATCTGAACATACACAGCACAAGTTTGAGGAGAAATTTAATACCATGGGATATTAAAAATAATATTATTTTAATAACATAAGAAATTCTATAAAAACATACTACTGTATAAGGCATAAAAATTAATTGTTCAATTGAAAGGCAGGAATGGTACCGTGATGTTAGGGGCATGGGTGTGAATGGGAAAAAATGCAAAGTCCCATTCCTAGAATGACCGCAATACCCTCAGATGTAGATCTGGTTCGGGACAGATGGTTGGAATTTGGCAAGGAAGATCCAACGGATGACACACACCAAGGAGAGGCTGGCAGTTGGCACACTGATGCGTTTCTCCAGTTATACTGGCTTTTTCAAAAAAGGGGGATGAGGGGATTTTTTTTTCAAAAAAGGGGGATGAGGGAATTTTTAAAAAAAAAGCCAGTATAACTGGTGAAACGCGTCTCGAACCAGACCCAGGATTATCAGCTCAAACAGTATCTTCTGAAAACCTCCATTATGGACATCAGGATCCCCCTCATCTCCAAGTAATCTCCACTCCAGGAACTCATTGCTTCCAATCAGCAAATAGCTAAGTGAGAATATGTGTTTTTCTTTTATTTACACCTGAGTGCTGCAGTACATGTTTAGTGGGGAGTCAAGGAACGCTGGACTGGATCATGTTGTTATTGCCATTTATCATTGGACCGCATTTACAATGCGATCTGGGCAGCATTTACCGCATGCATGGTTGCTTTTTAACATGTCCTTACATTTGAACTTATATATATGTATGATCTACATGCCAGGCTTTGCTACTAATATTGCCACTTGCTTTTATCTGCTAACTTAGTGACTCTATGGACTTGTTTATACTGTGTTTTGACAGTGTAATATTCTCCCATGCAGTTTGCGGCCAGTAATGACAAAGTGCAAGCGGGCCACACTGTCTAAAGTGACCCGGCCCCCCTAAAGCTTCATCCGGTACTGCTAATAACTACTTCCTTTAATTCGCAATCCCCCACTTTAAAATGTCCACTTTGAGCACTGCCCCTAGTACAAATCCTATACTGCTGGATAATCATATTTTGATCATTTTAAAAACAAATACCTAAATATTTTGCTGCAGCCTGCTTAGATCAGTACAACTATATTTGTAACAAAAAGCTAAATATATCTTGTTCCTGAGCAAGGCATTCTAATATATGAACACAAATTTCTTGCAGAACATACGTACCACTTTTGGAGTAGCAGGATAGCAACAGCTGATCCTAGCTTAGGGCCTGATTCAGCCCTGATTGATGGGCTGCAATTTAATAGACCACCCCGCAAGAGTGAAAACCTGCCCACGCACAGCTGCAAATGCCATCGCAGCCATGCAAATAGGAGAAAATCCATTCGCAATCACTCACTCAATCTAATGTATTTCCCACCTAAGAACCCACCCATTCCCCTGTGTGCAGCAGTCACGCAGTCAAATACTTTACTCAGAGCTGCAATGATCGGTCCTGGCTCTTTTTACACTGCAGCTGGCTGTGGGCCCTAACAGGGGGCCCTCCTATAGGTCCAGGCCCTTCTCCTCATTTTCTAATGCACTTGCCAGGGCTGGACACGATTCAGTGATTAGTACATATTTTTTTATTTCATGTCTTTGGCATATTTTACATGTTTACAGAGACCCATTTCTATCATCTCTTCACGATTTCTTGGGAGAGGAACCTAAAGATACCTTTCAAGGAACATAGGGAATTTTCCCTAGGTGAGTTTTGGTTTATAAGGGGTCACCATATTTGTGATGCACATTTCTATGGCCCATCGACTGTTGTGGGTGTCATAGAAGATGTCATAGGGCACTGATTACAGGTCAGTGAGTACCTATATTAGTTAGAGTGGGGTTGATACATGTATAACACTGGAGCAGACTTATGGGTGAAGATTAAGGATATCATCCCCTTTAAAGAAACCCCAGTATGTATATAGGGCCTTGCACCCAAGGGACCAGATTCTCTAAGCTTCAAAAGCGATAAAATGGAGAGTGATAAACAGCCAGCCAATCAGCTCCTACCTGCCATGTCACAGACTGTGTTTGAAAAATGTCAGACAGAAGCTGATTGGCTGGCTGTTTATCACTCTCCATTTTATCACTTTTGAAGCTTAGAGAATCTGGCCCAAGGTCAGTTATCAGTATACGAACTTATCAACCAGACCAAGGATTTAACAGCATCTAAGAATCTCACCTTAAGTGGTCTCTATATTTGAGGACTATTAGGGGCAGATTTATTAAGCTTGGAGAAGAGATAAACTGGAGATAAAGCGGGGAAAAGGTAAAAGGAGATAAAGCACCAGCCAATCAGCTGTGTTTGAAAAAGACAGTTGGGAGTTGATTGGCTGGTGCTTTATCTCCTTTTACCTTTTCTCCGCTTTATCTCCAGTTTATCTCTTCTCCAAGCTTAATAAATCTGCCCCATAATGTACTTTTATTTCTAGACATGGGGGTACAGCGCCAGTGACCACCATTTGTTTTACTTAAGATTCAGTGAATACAAAGGAGGAAGGACAGACTGAACCATGCACTGCTGTCAGCGCTGAGGCTGAGACCCTTCTCCCGCCACAGCTGAGGTCAGGACCCTGATGGTGCCAGTGCTGAAGTTGAGACGCTACTCCTGCCGCAGTCAAGGTCGGGATCCTGATGCCGCCATCGCTAAGGCCAAGACCCTATTGCTGCCAGTGCTGAGGACAGGTGGACCAAGTGCTGCCTTACTAGGTACACCTCTCCTTCAGCTCCTACTCTCTCTCTCTCTCTCCTTGTACTCCTTCGATCTCTCCCTCGCTCTTTCAATCTCTCTCCCTCTTTCACTCTCCTTTTCTCTCTCTCCCCCCTCTATCTGCACTTCTCTCTCTCTCTGCACTAACTGTCCATTGGGGAAGGGAGGAGCGGATAATGGAGCGCAGTAGGTCAATGGTTTGGCACATACATAGGGGAAAGTGTGACAGGGACAGTAGGTGAGTGTGTATATGGCCATGCTTAATGGATGTTTGTGTGTTCATTAGGCCAATGCAGGTGCTTACAGTACATTAGCCCAAAAAGTATTGGTGGGGTGCCTAGTAAGTTAAATGTTATATTACCAGTGGGCATATTGTGGTTATGAATGTCTGCACACACATGCATAGTAGAGAGTTAATAAGTGTACTTAGTAGGTATATATTGAGGTGGAGCAAGCTTTTATTTAGACAAAGGCCGTTGGGTAAGTGTGCCCAGTAGCCATATGTGGGGGGTGGGTAAAGGTGGGCATACATCAACACGATTTGGACCGATTTTGGCCGATTGCGATCAATCGGCCCGATAAATCGGACCAAATCGGTTCTTCATGACATTGGGTCGGGTCCGATGCGCGGTCCCGTGCCTATCGGACCCGGCCCCAGGGATCGGACCGGCGGGACATACGATGTAGGTCAGTCGGGGGGTTGAGGAGCAGTGGGGGCGGGCAGCTGGGGAGCAAGCAGTGGGGCAGCAGCGCGTTACCAGATCAGTGCTGGGGCGGGCGGTGGTGACCATCAGTCTCACTCTCCACTGTCCAGCGCTAGCGGACGGGCAGCCGCCCGCGGCTATTACATCTTTAAAATAACATGTCAAATGACTGCCCGGCTAATGATAGGCTGAGATAGAGCACTCTCAGCCAATCAGTGGCCTCCCTCCATGGCCGCTGATTGGCTGAGAGTGCTCTATCTCAGCCAATCAAAAGCCGGAGAGTCATTTGACACGTTATTTTAAAGATGTAATAGCCGCGGCTGCCCGCCCGCTAGCACTGGACAGTGGAGAGTGAGACTGATGGTCACCGCCGCCCGCCCCAATCTGGTAACGCGCTGCTGCCCCACTGCTTCCTCCCCAGCCTCCCGCCCCCACTGCTCCTCACCGCCCTGCAGCTCCGTTATTTTTTTTACATGTGATAAATCGCATGCGATTTATCACATGTAAAAAATGTCACATCAAAGTCCTAATCGTATGTGAGCTTCCCGGGGAGCTGCCGGGCGGCTCAGAGGAGAATAGGGTCCGACCTGTCCTCAGGACAAGTCGGCTCTATGTATGGGGGCCTTTAGTCTTTTCCACAAGGCATATGTGTGTATTTCCAGTAGGCATTGATATAAGGGCATGTTTTTCAAGTACACACATGCACAGTGTATGGGGCCCTGCTGGCATGTGCACATTGGGGCATAGTTGCCTACCCTCCTGCATTCTGCAGGAGACTCCCTGAAATAACAGCAATCTCCCTCTCTCCCTCATTAGTCTAGCAATCTCCCTCATTACACCTATCCCTATCAACACTGTTACATTTTTTTGGGAAAAAGGAATGAGAGCTACTGTATATACATTTACATTGAGTCATCTGCACCATTTTCCAGCACTTTAGCAAGTATAGTAGCTCTTTCTAACTGCTTTAAGGCTCATCTACATTTGGATATTTCATTTTAAAAGATTCCTATCAGATGTAGCAGTACACACCCACGCTTCTAGGGGCCACATTCACAATCTTCAGTGGCGTTTTTTTACGTATGGGCTGCAGAGCTGCCGCGCCCCCCCCAGGTAAAATCCGCCACTGTAGTGAAGCCAAATGCAGTCTGTGAGACTGCACTGACTTACTATTGGAAGTCCGACCTGCCAGTCACCCAAGGCAGTCCCATTGGGAGGTGTTCCCTCCCTCTGGGATGCCTCTATGGGCTGCTGCATGGCAGCCCATAAAATCCAGGATCTGCACATACCTACGGCAGTACTGTCCATGTGCTGGTCCCTATATTGTACAGGCTCCAGGACTGTGATTTCAACTCTAGGGCTGTTGCCGAAGCAGTCCATAGAAGCTGGCTACATGTGTAGTACAAATGTTGGTACTGGGCATGCGCCAGTCCCGGTGCCTGTCATCATTGTACAAGCACTGGGAACAATGCAGCGAGGACCAAGAGGAGCAGCGGTGGCAGGGGGGAGCTGGCATCACAGCCAGCGGCAGCCCCCTCCTACCATAAGGTAGGAGCCACCACTGACAATCTCTATTCACAATATCTCCATATATGGAATTAGAGACGCCCTTTGAGTGGAGCATGACACACCCCCTCATAAGGCGCCGTGCAAAATTATCCAAACAGGTCTCCTATTCCTGGTGCTGCAAAACATCCCCACAGCATGATTCTGCCACCACCATGCTTCACTCAATTGCCTATAATTTCCACCTGTTGTCTATTCCATTTGCACAACAGCATGTGAAATTTAATGTCAATCAGTGTTGCTTCCTAAGTGGACAGTTTTATCTCACAGAAGTGTGATTGACTTGGAGTAATAGAATGAGAGATTCAGAAAGTGAGAGATTTGGTAAGAAATCTCCAATTATTTACACTGCAAATAGAAACCCTTGTGTGCAGGGGCGTAACTAGATATTCGTAGGCTCCATAGCAAAAGTTTGTAAGGGCCCCCTATTTAGCAACTGTTGGTGATAAATGTGTGCAAAACATATTACTTAGACCAGGGGTTTCAACCTTTAAGACAGCGTGGGCCACCTAAAAAAATCCAGTGAAGCCCGAGGGCCACTATACTCTACTGCGGTATTTCGGACAGCCTCATAGAATCACAGCTCCCCTATAACGTCAGCACAGTCCTTCATAGATAGTTGGCACAGCCGCCCATACTCAGCACATAACCCCCCCCCACACACACACACACATACCCAAATAGTTATCAGCAGCCAATTTGGGTTCCAGTGCAAACAGTAAAATTTGTGCCCCCCCCCCATATATATATAATTTGATATTGAATAAATTGCACGCGCCGTAGGCGCGCTCCCAAAAAGGGGTGTGGCCTAATTATAACGAGTGTGAACTAGCAGGAAAACAATTACCTGACACCTCTTTTGCAACCTGCATGACCAGACATTGGTTACCGCAGGAATGGTCATTGTCCTCACACGCTTAAGTTGACTGAAGGCTGCACAGTGACATATAAACATGAAGGCCCACACAGTGACCTAGTACGCCTCACAGATCGAACCCAAACAATGAAAGGCTACTTAAATCAATATACACTGTTTATCCATAATACACATTACGCCGCACACCGTGATGCCCATTACACATTAATCCACACAAAAATTATGCCCATTGCACATTATGCCCCACACTGATGCCCATTATGCCACAGACCATAATGCCAGCAGTACTCCTGCTTATACATATGATGCCCCAGCAGTGCCCCTAACACACAATGCCCCAGCAGTGCCCCTCACACCCAATGCCCCAGCAGTGCCCCTCACACCCAATGCCCCAGCAGTGCCCCTCACACACAATGCCCTCAGTAATGCCCCACACACAATGCCCCCAGTAATGCCTGCAGCATTGCCAGGTCCCCTGCTCCAGCAGCTTCGTCGGGTCCCAACTCCCCAGCTCGTGACCAGACGTGCCTCCTCCTCCCTCAGCCGCACTGGATCCACTCTGCCCTGCCTGCAGCCAATGGAAATCGGGTAGGCGGCACCCGGGGGGACTCCATTACGCTGCCTCCCTCGGCAGCGTTTTCTTTTACTTAAAAAAAAATAAATCCTGTGCATGGCGGGCTGGCAGGCAGGGGGCCACTGAGATCAGCTCCTCGGGCCACTCGTGGCCCGCGGGCCATGGGTTGAAGACCCCTGACTTAGACAGTAAAGATGGGCCCCCTTCAGCTCTGGGCCCCATAGCAGCTGCACCCCTTGCACCTATGGTAGTTACAAACATTTTGTATCCCAATTGCACACTGAGTGAGAAAAGAACTACATATTAATCAGATAATACAGAGATCTTGGTTGCATATATCTGCAGATATAGGGCTAAGCCCCCAGGCCGTACGTCAAGGCCTCTCTGTCACTGGGGGTCCCTAATACTGGGGGGCCCACACCCCAGACCCACACCCAGTATTAGGGACCCCCAGTGACAGAGAGGCCTTGACGTACGGCCTGGGGGCTTAGCCCTATATCTGCAGATATATGCAACCAAGATCTCTGTATTATCTGATTAATATGTAGTTCTTTTCTCATTCAGGGGGATATTCAATCGCCGTCGAGCATCTCCCGTGGGGGAGATGCTCGACGGGCCCTATTCAATGCTGTCTTCCCCGACAGCATTGAACAGGGTTTCCTGGCAGAACGAGCCATCTCTAGCTGTCGGGCTCGTTCTGCCGAGAACAGCCGGGAAGTGACGAGCTGCCGGCTGCATCTCGTCACTTCCCGGCCGCAACTCGCAGCCACGCCCCCTTCTCGTCCCGCTGCAGGCGGGACATTCAATCCCGCCTGCATGTTCTCGGTCGAGCTGACCGAGAACGGGACTGGGTCACGGTGGGCGAGCAAGCTCGTCTGCCGTGACCCGAAGATTGAATACCCCCCTCAGTGTGCAATTGGGATAAAAAATGTTTTTTTTCCTAGACAGAATTACCCCCCTCCCTTTTGGCACCTGAATGACACACCTCTGATTGAGCAGCTTACCAACAAAAGTGTTGTGCAGTTGAGAGAGGCATAGATTGGTCAGCATTAGGAGGGATTGCTGACACCTGAGTGCCATTGGAGAAGCCAGGGGTATCTCCAGGTAAGCTGGCTCTCAGACGTTATACGCCATTATCATGTGGCCTTACACTGGGCTATTAAGCCCAGACATATATGTTATTGCTTATGGGATGGGTTTGGGAATGTGGTGCCCCCTCTGTTGGTAGGGCTGGTTTGCTCCAGGTTAGCACACCCTAACACTTTATTAACTCTTATTTTTCCTATCACATTGTATATATTTTGTATTTTAATCCCACCTTCACTTCCCTACATAGCACTTTGTGCTTCTTATTAACCCTTACTAATTTTCATTTGTGTGCTGCCCTAGGGTACTCAGCCTGTGTCGGCATGTTGGGGGCCCACACCCATACCCAGTATTTGGGACCCCCAGTGACAGAGAGGCCTTGATGTACGGCCTGGGGGCTTAGCCCTATATCTGCAGATATATGCAACCAAGATCTCTGTATTATCTGATTAATATGTAGTTCTTTTCTCACTCAGTGTGCAATTGGGATACAAAATGTTTTTTTTTTTCCTAGACAGAATTACCCCTCCCTTTTGGCACCTGAATGACACACCTCTGATTGAGCAGCTTACCAATAAAAGACCTATGGTAGTTACGCCGTGATCAACTCTGCATTGGTGATTCAGACCTGAACCTATATGCAAGTTCACAGTTTAAATATTTAGTTTGCAGTTTAAAACAGCCCTACACTGGGATCAAATTACAGGTCTTACTATGCTCACACTCAGGATAATAGATAGTTTTCTAAATAGCAGTACTATTGTATATAATTTCAGCAATGGCCATCTAATTTCTAAAATTATATATATATATATATTTTTTTTTTTATTTATTTTATTGAGCTACCTGTAGCCACATCATGGAAATTTGGAAATCATGAAAATGCCAAAACAGATCATCCATACTGCCAGCTTTATTCTTTATATTTCTTAATGTCCAAATCCTTCAAAAGACCCTTTGTGTGATTGCAAGTTGTCAGACCATTTCACAATGAACAAATGGTTGGATAAACAAAAAAAATGTAAATGACAAAAACTATACAGTACATACAAGGGTGTTGAATCTGATTAGACATTGATCTGGACAATATCTTTATGTTTTGAAGGAGTGCCCAATTCCAACAGTTCACATACCTTAACTATCATTTCAACTGAGCTATGCAGATATTTTAAATAAACTTTCAAATAAGTTACATGCGAAAAACAAGTCTTACACATAGACAGACATTTAAATGTGTGTATTTTTTTTGTAATAGAACGGTTTATTTGTAGGCCTTTTGGCAAAATTATACGATCAGCATTTTATGCACTCTATACATTCGTAATACCAGCAAGTGCAGACAGCAGAAGGCAGCGATGAATACTGCTCTTTGGCAAATAACCAAAATAAGCCCCTTAAAGTATGTGTAGGGTGCACATGTACAATGACGCATTACAATCAGCAATTCACTAAAATCCAAGTGACTAGTTGGTACATAAGCGATGTTTTTTTTTTTGTCTATCCGTTTGTGTTTTATGTGAATTATCATATATAAAACTGTTAAAAAAAAAAGTGATAAGGTGTGAGGAAATAAAGTAACTCAGAGGCATGTTTTGCTAACAGCACCACTGATTGAACATCCCTGCCTCCCGACCCCCCCCCCCCCCCATATGTGCACAGTATTTGCAAATATCCATACTGTTCTAGAACAAATAAAAAAAAAAAAAACATTCTAAAGCCAAGTCCAACTAAAGAAAATAATCCCAGATAAAGCAATAAAAAATACAAAGCAAACATAGCAGCTTACACATGTATTTACAGTTTCACAGTTGTACAAATTATATATCTACATTCCAAATTCACCTTGTAAGGATGTGTAGAAGACTCAATCACATATAAAGCTCGGTATAATGAAAAATGCATCAAAATGTTTAAATACTGCATTTTAAATATTCAAATAAAAGAAGTTGTAACATTTAAAGCTTTAAGCTTGTAATGCTTTTGGGTTTGCCAAATGTGTCAACAAATGAAAAATGGTTACTGGAACAAAAGTTTCCTAAATGATTTGGTAGGACAGAAAGTCCATGATTTTAGGAGGCACAGGCAGCTTCTGGACTTGATTTGTAGTCATTACTCTTCTTATTGCCATACGACATAAGTGCTGAAGGCTGGAAACATATGTGGGAGTAGCCAAGAAGTGTACATTTCCATCCTGAGTTCTGAGAAAAGCAAACCAACAAGTGTTAGAATGTGTAAGATTACTGTAGCACCTCCAAGCCTACAGCTACGTGCATTCCACAAAGCAAACATTACATATACACGGTCAAGTGACAATCTTACTTTATTCTAATTTTGTAGCAACACAGCACATGGGGCGATGGGGCAATGTGCTGAGCGATCTAGTTCAGCACAGATCGCTCTGTGCACAGCTTTGCACCAGCAATGTGTGCTGAGCGATCGGTAATGGCCAGTGTTCTCGATTTACAGATGGAGCGCCTCTCGCTATTGCTCCGGGATCGCTAGAATCTGTCCGCTGGTGATCGCCGGCGGAGAGGCGCTCCATCTGACTGAGACGCGCGTGCGTCTCACACGCACGCGCGTCTCAGTTTCCCGTCGGTGGGGGGGCAGGAACCCTGTCCGTCTCCGCTTCAGGGAGACGGACAGGGTTAGGGGAGTGTGGCAAGGTGGCGGGGACCCGGGGCGACCCTCGACAAGGCCCGTTGTAAGGGAACACGCGCACATCTCGTGCGTGCGCGTCCCCTTATGGCGGCTGGTGGGGGATGGCGGCTGGCGAATCTTCTGCCATCCCCTGCAAAGATGGCACGCGCGCCATCTGTACAGTATATCGCATTCAGTATAAAGCTAGTCAGACGATAGTGGCACACAGGACCGCACATCTATATTGCAGGGGGCCATGCTCACGGAGCAAACCTTGCTTCATTTCTACGTGATCTAGACAGATCACTCAGAAATGGGGCTGTAATCGCTCCGTGTGTATGCCCCAGAAGGTTAATTTGCTGTACTTCACATTTCCAAATACTTACCCAGCAGCTAGAACACTGCCATCAGTAGAAAAGGCACAGCAAAGACCTTTATTTAGAGGAGCAACTTCTACAGGGGACGGGCAATCAATCCGCCAAAATCTCACCAACCTGAAATATTAAATTAAAAATAAAATGTTAATCAAATAATAAAATTGTATTTTGTTCTTTAAAATAAACATTTGTATGCTCTATACACATTCTAGAACAGACCACCACAATTGTTCCTTAAAGTAGAAGGGCCGGATGCACCAAGCTTCAAAAAGTGATAAACAACCAGCTCTTAACGGCCATATTTAAACACAGCCTGTAACATGGAAGAGCTGATTGGCTGTTTTTTAATCACTCTCCACTATAATCACTTTTTGAAGCTTGGTGCTTCTGGCCCAAAGAGTCCAATCTTCTCCCCATGGTGTTTTGCTATGGTGTATCGCCCAGTATCTATGGCATTGATGAAATAAGTCATGTTAAGATCATGTTAAGTTAAGATCATGGCCTAAATCTGATCTTAATTGGAAAATTAGGGAACTTTACATGCAGAATTGACCAAATTCCTCGATAGATCACGGATCGTTGATGACCCTTTGATCGGCAAAAAGGATTGGGTTGGGAAAAGATCAGTACATAGGCTGTGGGCCAAATAGGCTGTGTGCATGGTTTAGCTGTGTGCATAATAGTTTTGAAGTGCATCATTTTTAAAGTGCGGCATAATTTAAATATAACTGTCGCGTTATACTGGCGTTCTAGACCTATCTTCAGCTTATCCTGAATGAACTGACTTCTCTTCTCATCAAGGTAACCAGCATTCTACATACTTGGTCTGGGCTGCAGATGATTCTACCCTCTGTCCTACTGTAGATTGATTTGATATTGTCATAGGTAACCAGCATTCTACATACTTGGTCTGGCTGGGCTGCAGATTATTACACCTCAGGTGCTGGATGTATTTAAATGCTTTGGTAATTGATCATTCTGCACACTGCTTTAGATATCAGAAATGTGTTTTGACAAACTTAATTTTGCAAGTTAAAAAGCAAATCTCTGTTGCCTACATTAAGGGAGGAATATCTTATAACTCTTAATGACACATGCTATCTTGGAATGCATGGATGTTTATGTAAGCCACTTTTATTACCATTTATTGTAGTAGGGGGGTTGGGATTGGGTGGGGAGAGTCCAATTAATGAGTGCAGATGCATTTAAAGATCAATACATAGGCTGTGGGCCATATAGGCTGTGTGCATAATAGTTTAGAAGTGCATCATTTTTAAAGTGCGGCATAATTTAAATATAACTGTCAAGTTATACTGGCGTTACACTAAAGTGAAACAAAAGGACAGAAACAACAACTGAGAAAGCCAAAGTCTGCTTTGAGTGAGTTCAATTCATTCTCACAACATACTACTCCTGGCTACTTAACCTGCCTATTCAACCTCAAATCATCATTTTTACATCTGCAAACAACTTTTACTAACACTGTTAATGCTTGTATTTGCACTGTCAGTTTTGAAAATGTCCAGATGTACCTCAAATGACTTCGCCTCTCCTGCTCTTTCATTGATAGTATGTGTCCCCCAAAATTTTATTCTTGGCCCTCGGTACTTGTGTATTTTGGCGGCGCCCATCGAATCGCATACCATAACGCATGCGATGGTATGCGATGCGATTTCGTGCCATAGTGTGCGATGGCATACAAATTTCAAATTGTATGCCATTGTACATGGCATACAATGCCATACGATGCGATGCGATTAAACATTGTATAAGCACCCTAATGGGTGCTTATACAATGTTAAGCACCCTAAAGGGTGCTTACAATGTTAAATGCACCCCCACGCCACCCCCCCACTATAAACGTGAACCCGAAGCGTGGCGAGCGCAGCGAGCCCGCAAGGGGCGGCGGTACGCGTCCTACGACCTTTTCATACCCCCACTATCCACGTCGGCGTGGAATTGAGAATAGAAAGTGTGGCGAGCCCCGCGAGGGGACGCGGATACCTTCACAGGTATCCGCGTCCCCTGGCGGGCTTCACAGGTGTCCGCGTGACGAGCCACGCTTCGGGCTCGGTGGCTCGCTGCGCTCGCCACACTTTCTATTCTCAACTCCACGCCGACGTGGATAGTGGGGGTATGAAAAGGTCGTAGGACGCGTACCGCCGCCTCTTGCGGGCTCGCTGCGCTCGCCACGCTTCGGGTTCACGTTTATAGTGGGGGGTGGCGTGGGGGTGCATTTAACATTGTAAGCACCCATTAGGGTGCTCAAAAGCACCCTTTAGGGTGCTTATACGATTTTTCATCGCATAGTGGGTCAAAATCGCGTCGCATCGCATGCCATCGGGTACATGGCATGCGATGCGTTCATCGAACGATGCTGAAATCGGGCGCCGCCCAAAATACACAAGTACCTGGCCCTCTTCTTCACTATCTCTATACGTCCTCTCTGGGTGAGCTTATTTGCTCACTCGACTTCCACTATCACATCTATGCTGATAACACTGAAATCTACCGCTCCTTTCCTGATCACTCAGGACTAAGCTGACCTCTTCCCACCCTCCTGCATAAAACCTGACCATCTCTCATCCTAACCTACTGTTTATGCTCACTTCTTCCCCTTCTGTGTCACCCCTGTCTGTCTAACCCTCCCCTTTAGAATGTAAGCTCACATAAGCAGGGCCCTCTCTCCTCATGTGCCTTTCTTATAATATATAAACCACTGCCACCCTGATGCTTGCTTCAGTGTCCTGTCCACTGATGCAACTATCCGTGTTAACGATGTACTTGTCCTAAACTGTCTTGTGCTGTAATTCGTTATGTGTTTTTGTTCATAACTATGCTTTGTAAAGCGCTGCATAATATGTATGCGCTATATAAGAAACTGTTAATAAATAAATGCTGTCCTAGATGTATAGGGCTCTTCCGGCAATCTCTAGTATAACAACTTTAATTATCCTTGGGACATAAAAAAAAAGTTAACTTACTTATCATCAGCAAGACTTGCAATGTGTAATCCATCATGACTAAAGGAGACGGATTTCACCCAACGACCATTGTCTCCCCCAGCAAATATGGGAGTTGGAGGAGGGAATAAGTGCCTAGAGGAGGATAAAAAAATTTTTTTTTACAATTCTGTGTAACAAATTTCAGGGAATGGTTTGAGAGAACCAGTGGGCTTTAATTTTCTAATAATAATAATAATAATAATAAACACATTAACGTGCAGGGATCCAGATAGTCAATATTTTTTTTCACATATTTTTTATTATTTACTATCTACATGGACTATGACTGGAAATAGTAAATGGTAGAGGCTAGCTAAGTGAGCCATTAGGGTACGCGTTTCCACTAATTTGTCTTACATAGGGTTAAACATACAAAATGACAAAACATTTATAATTTGTTTTAACCATTTCCACATTGGCCTTTTGGCACAGCTGGATTTTCATGTCACTCATATGATCTTGCGCTATGGACTTTTAAACTCCACCCAATAAACAGGCCTGACAACTTTTACAGATACCATGTCAACATACAAATTAGTTTTTACCTACTGTGTTGTAGGTTTTCTAAATTCTTACTGCTGGCAAATGACCTCTAACCAACTTAAAATATTATAATAAATGGCAGTAACAAAACACATTTGCAATTCACTTGCATAAAATGGAAGGGGTAACTAAACACAAGCTAAGAAAAGAAAACATTTTAAAACTTATAATAAATTCACACTGTGCAATATATGGGCCAATTGTAATAGTATTACAGGCCAGCCGAGAATTGGCCAATGTGTACACAACACCCAGGGCTGATAGTTGTTAAAAAAACAGTCAAATTGGCGCCCAACAGTGGGCAGTATGGCTGTTGTAATGGTGGGCATAAGCATGCTGTTTTTATATTCTCCCCTTGCGTGGGTTTTCTTTGGGTACTATTGTTTACTTAGGCTAAAACTGTTGGTAGCCCAATTGGCTTGTAATTATTTTTCCATATTATAACCCTATTTAGTATGTCTGAGCACACACGGGTAGATGGGAGGGAAGACTAGATGGGCCAAGTGATTCTCTGCCATCAAATTCTAGGTTTCTATGTAACATCAGCAGTGCTGCACATCAGTTGGTCCTGAGCAGTCCATGTTGTACAGCCATTATTTAACAAACTGCATGTAAAAACCATACTTTCAACGATCTACAGGGAAAACTTATTCACACAGGAGGAAATCAATTTGTTGGATGTATACTGAAAATCTGATGTATATACTGAAAAGGGTAATTGTTTCCTAGCACGGCGCTCACAATTTTGATTGTATACCAGGGCCGGACCGGCCATCTGGCACTCCTGGCAAATGCCAGAAGGGCCGATGGCCTTGTGGGCCGATTTTGTGCAGAAAGTTCTAAGAACTTAGACCTAATGGGTGCTTACAATGTTAAATGCACCCCCATTGTCAACGCCACCCCCACTATCAACACCAACTCGAATCGTGGCGAGCACAGCGGTATGCGTCCTCCAACCTTTTCATACCCCCACTATCCACGTCGGCATGGAGTTGATCTTAGATAGTGTGGCGAGCGCAGCGAGCCCCACGAGGGGACACTGATTACGTTACATGTATTCCGTGTCCACTCGCCACGCTTCGGGATCGTATTCCGTGTGCGCTCACCACACTTTGGGCTCGCTGCTCTCGCCACACTATCTATAGTCAACTCCACGCCAACGGAGATAGTGGGGGTATGAAAAGGTCGGAGGACACGTACCGCGTAAATTACCAGATTTTCATTCCAACAATCAGATTGGAAAGATAATCCTAAAGTGTGATTCCAAATAACATACAAAAAGGAGAAGCAGTTTGTTTTTTAAACATACAATAAATGGAGAAAAGGAAATATTCAGGATATTAACATACCCAAATTCAAAAAGAATAGACCCAATATGGGGATCCCAGACAAAGACTCTGGTATCATAGGATGCAGTAGCCAACAAAGCTCCATCAGGAGAAAATTCACAAGCTACCACATCGTTGTTGTGCCCCTCCAGT
This sequence comes from Crinia signifera, assembly GCF_055691185.1. Classification (NCBI taxonomy): domain Eukaryota; kingdom Metazoa; phylum Chordata; class Amphibia; order Anura; family Myobatrachidae; genus Crinia; species Crinia signifera. The sequence goes on from NC_139218.1 coordinate 245,011,028, forward strand.
TTACGGATCATAGTGTATTTATCCATGTCCCAGAGAAACACCTAAAAAGTAAAAACAGCCGTTATAGATTTGGAATTGGCAGCACACCGGACAGGCAACTCTAAGAAGCTAGTTCTAATTTAAATGTCATATTACCAATTAAAATTACAATACTTTCTCAGTGTCATACCCAGTATATTAATGGGATAACATTAAAAAGGGTAAGCATGCAAAAACTAAAATCAGTTCAAGTTAAACAAAATGGTTATTGCTAAAAGCAAGTTATAGTAAATGCACAATATTAGAAAACAAAAACAATATTACTGTATATGGAATATGCTTTTAAGTTAACGAAAATGAACAGTCGGGTTCAGCATTACAACTGCTGTTTACAGTGTTTACAAGTATAAAGCCAATTATACGAACATAATATAAAGTTATCATATGGTTACTCCAGTAGTACTCCCTTTGAGAGAATAAGTTCACTTGTTTACAAAAGGCTTGAATCACCGTGAGCCCAGGAAGAGTAACAGATACTGCAAGAAAAGAGAGAATTGACAGCCAAAAGAAAACACTTTTGGCAAACAAGATAATAACCAACAATTAAACTAATACCTTATTTTAGTTAAACATCACTGTCTGGCAAGTCACTTAATTTCTATATCGAACTATAAAGTTATTAGGAGCTGTCATAAAATAGATTAAGGGGTTATTTAGGACGGGAGTACTATGCATATTTAAAATTAATACATTTTTGGAATTAGTCAGTAAGATTTGTTAATTAGAGACTTCCAATTACTGGAGTATTAACATAAAATAACGACCACAATAAAGTGAAAAAAAAAAAAGGAACAAAAATACGAATAATGAAAAGAAAAAGAAAGGAAAAGCAGAAAGTGGACATCAACCAGCACCTGCGTACGTACAGAGTACACCTCGCAGTCGAATGCAAGGTTACTTCATCCTATGGCATTGGTCGTCCCCAGCCTGGTAGCCAGAGATGCCACTCTTTCTGCCCAGCTAACACCACTGTGCTCTCCTTTCTGTGGTGCCAACTTAACCTCAATCACACCCATATTGCTGCCACCACCTGTGACAGGGAAAGCAAGAAGCTTATGGAAAAAACACAGCCTACAATAGCATTGTGTCAACAAATATAAATGTCAACATCCACATATGCTACATTTTTAGGCGTGAACTGCTCCTTTGGAGAAAAAACTCCTCCACAGAAATCAGCAATCTAATTACATTGCCAAATTTTTTTACAAAAAATTAGTTATATAAAACATAGCCATTTATATTACATTTTTTTAAAAACTGTTTATATGTGCCCTAGGGGCCTTTAATCGGAGCAGCACCTGCACTGCTTTCAGATACAGCAGTAGGTCAGACTTAGAATATGGCAACTGCCAGGGTGACTATATAGCTATATACTGTAATATCTCCTGTGATTACTAACTGTGCATTTCCAGAACTATTTGCCACTCAGGAATATCTTAATTATATAAGCAAATGCAAAGCAAGGAATGAGGTTGATGACAGGGAATAGATGCTGGCAATTTACTCATTAAAAGTATCGGAGATGGATCAGTTTGCCAAAAGCAGTGCAAGTTATTTATGCCACTTTAGATTTTCATCAAGTGTTTATCATGCATCCAAATGCTTCAGATACTGTAATCGTACTAAATCCTTCAATACACACAGCACAAGCTCATTATCATGACAGGATAGAAAATAAGGAACTTTGAAACCTACAGCTTTCCCAGCTCCAACGGAACACAAAATGGAGGAGTCGGGGGAGAACGCGCAGCAATAAACCCATTTCTGGTGTCCCCTTAACACTTTCATCATGTTGCCTGCAAGGACAAAAAAAAAGAAACATTTTAACATAAAACATTTTTCTAAATCAGTCAAGCATTTGGGGGCTAATTCACACCTGATCACATGACAATTTTTTTCTCAAAATTGACAAAACCATGTGCACTGCAGGTGGGGCAGATGTAAGATGTGCAGAGGGTTACATTTGGGCGAGTTATTTTGTTTCTGTGCAGGGTAAATCCTGGCTGCTTTATTTTTACACTGCAATATAGATATCAGTTTGAACATACCCCACCCAAATCTAAAACTCTATGCACATGTTACATCTACCCCACCTGCAGTACACGTGGATTTGTTTATTTTGAGAACAAGTTTGCCCTGCAATCAGGTATAAATTAGGCCCTTAATCTCACATGCTTCTAGTGAACTGCCTATTCTGCAGATATTGGTCCCAACGACCAATACCTGCAGAGAAGCTGTATGCAAGGAACAGTGGCTGCGGTTCCAGAACTTACAGGCAGCTTGCGTGTGACCGCACATATACATCTTTCCTGCTCACTACAATGGTATAAAAAGTTTAAAAGGGAAAGTTATCCAAATGTATGCCCTCCTTCCTTCAGTTTTGTGCTGCCATCATGGCTTACCCCAGAAATACAAAAGAAAATGACCAATGACAATAATCTTCCACCAAGTGACAATAAATCACTTGGCTATAGGTTCTGGGAGTGCCATCTTAATTTATTTTCAGAATAAAATTTTAATGAGCACCTGTCTTATGGTTTTAAAAAACAGAGCAAATTACATTTATTTACAATCTTTTAGGCAGTGGCGTAACTATAAATTTTGCTCCCCCCTGTCAAAAAAGCTTGTTTGTTGACGATTCTTTAGCTAATAAGAGCTTGTGACCTGGCAGCCAGAGTGGCTGGTAGGCCCCGAGCTCTAACTGGGATCACAAGCCAGCACCATGTTTCAAATGGACGGGCAGCCGCTGGAGACACGATAGCTAAACTGCAGGGGATCCCAGCAGCCAATAGGCTCTGTGTACTGTGGATGTTCAGGCGCCGTGCACCGCTGGCCTGGGGCTCCTTGTTGCAGCAGCGGCTTAGACGGTTTTCATTGCACCCGGCGCCCCGCAGACATTGTCGGCGCTGGTTCCCGCAAGCCACCGCGGGGTTTGCGGCATCATGGCTACGCCACTGCTCTTAGGGAAATCAGCCTTGTTCAGTTGGATGTGGTATAGGGTTCCGACAGTCGGGATCCCGACTGGCCTGACTCAGACAGCATGGTGAGCGCAACAAAGCCCTTTTTAGGCGCGATGGCTCGCTACATTCACCACCTATTCTATTCTCCCTCTATGGGGGTCGTGGACCCCCACGAGGGAGAATAGCTGGTGGCCGTCGCAAATCCGTCTGTCAGTGTTTTAACAGTCGGGATCCCGACGTCTGGAAAATGACTGTCCGGATCCCGACTGCCGGCACCCGTTCTGTTGCTTAATGCAAGTCCCATGCTTCTAGTACCCTGCTGCAAATGAGATCATTCATGAGAACATGGACATATAGATGTTAAAACACAAAGAATTAGGTCTCATTCATGAGACTTAAATGTTTCTTTCTGCAAAAGTACTCATATATAAAAACAAATACACAGTGACTTTCTTTAGGGGGAATATGTAAAATGTAAGCAGCAAGAGTATGTAAAACTTACCATCATCTTTAAGGTCCCAAACCCTGAGAGTATTGTCTCTGGAAGCAGAAACAAGAATAAGGCTGCCATCTGGGGCAAACGTCAAATCTCTGACAATTTCAGTATGATCCATTAGATTAAGGAGGAGCTTTCCTAAGGAACAAAAGCACATTTGATATTGAAATACCAATAACTGTTCTTTATTTAACTATACCTACATACATGGACAATCAAAGCTGATGTTTCCTATTCTAAGAATTCTAGAAAGGGCATGGCCAAACTATGGCCCTGCAGCTGTTGCGAAACTACAAGTCCCATCATGCCTTGCCACAGTTTTGCTATTATGGAATGCTAATACTATGACAAGGTATGCTGGGATGTGTCCATAGTGTGTCCATGCCTGTAATCTAGACTCAAAATATTCATTCAAATGTGATTGTAATAAAAGGTATGGATCGTTGTATCCATAATAAATAAAATAAAAACTCTCAAAAGCTTCAGACTACAGTTAAAATAATTAATTCACAGCTCAAAGTGCACTTCCTTTTTACCTGCTTTCTGATGTCTAGGTTATCAGTCTGTTTGGTTTGCAAACAATAAGAACAAAACGTTTATCATGAAACCTTTAACTACCATTATACTAAACTGTGAACACAAATTCATTAGTCAAACAATGAGTGTAAATATAGTCAAGCACTTTAAAAAGTGTATTAATAAAAAGGAAATGAACTTAAACCCCTTCCTAAAACGCATCACCCGCATAATTGCCCTGTCTGTACAGGCCTTCTCAGATACATAGTTGCTGCAGTCTCTCTGTTCTAGGCTTATGGGGCAGTTTTCACAGACACAGCAGCAAATTTCCATTTAATATTACACAGTGCATATAACACATTAAAAGTGTCCTAGTTTTGCTGAATACATTGACAAAGCTCACTTCTGTGATTTTGAAGGATGCTGACAGCTGGGCTTCAGAAGCTATTAGCCAAAGTAATCCTACTCTATGGGAGTGATTCAATACCACTTTAGGTTGAAGCACGGCCTGATGTGCTGTCAGGCATATAAATGCTAAGAATGGTAGCATGACATCGCTCTAACGACAGCAATTTTTCCTCGAACACCTATAGGAAGTGCGGGAAAATACGTTTTGTTGGGACAGCATATGTAGGAGTGACATGTTCTTCACAGATCCCCTGCATGTCACATGATGCAACATCACGTAGAATTGAATCTCCTTCTGTGATCTCAAAGCAAATGCGCCTGCATATTACTTCAGCAAAATACATAAGGGATGCATTCTATTAGCAGCGGGAGCAGACTCGCAACTAGAATACAAGCCATTTTTAAAAGAACGATTAACGGCTATAAATAAAGATTGAAGCTCACCACACTGTTAATCCAGCTGTATGTGTAGTTTAGTGCCGTGGCAAGCCAAATTAACAGATGCAACCAGTCCCTTATATTTAGAAGGTTTGTTTACATATCCAAATATCTTATTAACAAAATCTTGTGTACGGAGACCCTACAAAGTGTGTTCTTAAAGACACAAATATGGGAAAGGAAGAGTCACAGAATGAGAGCTTATGTCATTTAAACTCATTTACACTGGCTCAAGCCTCTTATTATTAGATGGAACAGTTTCAAAAGTCAAACCCTAGATGTTGTATACATATAATTAGCAAAATTAAAATAAGTGTAAAGGTAATCTGTATATTTCCACACAGAATTGTATAAAAACAAAAACGCCTTGCATATAGCCCTTAAAGCTCTCCCAGCATTTCACAATGCACCCCCCCTACCTGTATAAACATCCCATATCTTGATGCGTCCATTGCTCAGCCCTGTAGCAAGGAGAAGCTGATCCTGGCCAAACTTGAATCGGTGCCATTCTATATTCACACATCTGCTCTGTTTTTCTGGGACTGAAGATCCAAAAGCCAGGCTCCAAACAATGTCCCCACAGTCTATGGAATGCTCTTGGGGCTTGCTTCTCTGTGCTACATCACTGTTCTGCCGTGACAGTCTTCCAGTAACACTACTTTTCACACTGCCAGCAGCACTGAAAATGAAAAAAAAAAAAAAAACAACCAGGAGCAGATCGTCAATGAAACAACATATTTTCCACTAACACATTGCTAAGTTCCCAGGAAGCAGTGATCATACATAGCTTTATGATTAAGAAACATGTGCCTATAAACCAGGGACAATCAACTCTCAGCCAACGACGGGGCTCGCCATATTGCCCCCTCTGGCAAGATGGTGCCTATCTGACTGGGATGTGCAGCGGGGACACTTACTCTGCCCGTCTCCGCTTCTGGGAGACAAGCAGGGTTAGGGGGGTGGGGAGCATCTCCTGTCTGCACGTCCCCTTATAGCGGCTGGTGGTTGGCGATCCCACCGCAAGCCCCTGGATGGAAGAGGTTGGCTCCATTTGTACCTTGAGGGAAATGTAATAGGATGAGAAAAAGTGAGAGATTTGGTAAGAAATCTCCAGGGGTTTTTTTAAAGCGGCAATCATTTACACGGCAAAACCAGTTTGATTTGGAAGTGTAAATGATTGCTGCTTTAAAAAAACTGGACATTTCTTACCAAATCTCTCGTCCTATTACATTTCACCACTTGTGTATTGCGATAAATATATGTAAATGATTGTAGGAAAGTGGATTAAAATCAAATACAATTATTAATAATAAATGTTAAGCAAATACTTTTCTGGACATGCTTTTAGATACTTTTTTATAGTAGCTTAACGGCAATCACTACCTGATCCATTTGTAATTACACTGTTTAGTAAGTGAACCATTTGCACAAGACACACGCACATATGTTACTTACAAGTTTTTAAGGCACTGAGACCAAGGAACCAGTTTCACAAAACGATGACCCTGAGACCAAGCAAAATAAGACGCATCTGGGGCGAAAGCCACCGTCCAGTTCTCACGGCCATATTTCTGCTCAAATGGAGAAGTTGGTGATATAAGTTCCCCAATGTTCCGTGATCTTGCTAAAATAAGATTATGAATAACATTTATTGATACACAGCTCAGTTATTAAACATACATATCTATGGAAGGATTCCTGTTTGCCATCAGATTTTATCTTAAAATAAAGTCTAATAAATAAAAAGCAATATGTTCTGTTTCTGTATATAGGGTTGATGGTTCATCATTTTGGACTAATTAAAGAATACAAAAAAATAATAAAAAACACACTAACAAACTACTGTATATTTGAGAGGATCTTAGTCAGTAGAATCGACATAACGTTTTAGCTGTTAAAGCTAGAAACAGCGCAATAAATAATTAGGTGCAAATATATAAAACTATCCCTTGGGACAAATGTATGCACATTCAGAAAGAAAGACTGAAAAATAAATAAAAAAGGAATAAAAGTACAAGCCACATGCCCATAAATGTAACGCTCCTGCAACATCTGACAGCCTTGACAGATGAGGATACTAATGTTGCTGCTCTTAGAGAGAGGGTGGGGCTGATGGATGGGTTGGGAGTGTGTCATATGGGGGCAGGAAGGGGAGGGGAGCAATGAAATGGTTTGGTTGGCTGAGTGTCAAGCAGCAGAAATAGGTGAAGTAAATTCCAAACAAAGTGGGGGAGGGATGCACAAAGAAGAAGTGTGTAGACATGCAAAGCGCAACATATGCAATGGAGGCGCTGTCTACACTGACAAACCCTAATGAATTAAAACAAACTCATATAAAAGAGTAATGCAAAACGAAATTATATAAAGACCATAGTTGTATAAATCACTAAAACACAGATCAACTTTTCTTCTTACCAAAAACAAAATCTGTATATAATATTTATTTCCAAATAACAAAAATTTGATACGTTCAGAAATAGTTGTAAGAGTGGCGCTGTGCCCAGCCTCAGCCACTATATGGAAATGTATGCCGGGGGAATCTGAGCAAGCACTACAGCTGTCCTTGATGACAGGTCTGAGGTGCAGCGGCGACACACCGCTATGACATGCCCGGGTACAGGCGATGCCACTGCCCCTGAGTGACGTTAGCAAAAGCATAAAGCTGCTGTATTATCCCTGGCACACGCTGCGGGGGCACCGCGTACTGGGGCAGAGATGGATGAAGCAATGAGAGTATCAGACACACGCCCGCAGCCCGGGAACCGCACGGCCCCACGTACTCACCTATTTCATTTTCGTTTACAAAATCGGGAAAGCTTGCCATCTAAATAGGAACCAGACGTCTAAAGAAGAAGGTGTCCCTGGGAATATGGCTAATGCTGGGGAACAGAGAGAGCGCGTCACACACAGACACACACACACCCGCACTGGCTGTAGTAACTCACTGACTGAGCACAAAATGGCTCACACACAGTAACACACTGCCCTCACTGACAGGGAGAGGGGCGGGGCCTACATTGGCTCTCACACCGCACATGCACTTGAGGCGTTGTCCTCTCTCTGGCGGACACAATGCTCACGGCGGCCATCTTGACTTTGGGCAAAATGCCATAAACTGTTGTACTGGACTCAGACTCAGAGAGCGAGCAGTTTGGAATAGAGATGGGCAAAACGGCTCACTGAGCGGACCCGGGTCGACCCGGGTCGGTCAGTGAAAAGATCTAGATCCTTTGGGCGGCTCTGCGACTCAGTTTGTGTAAAAAAGACAGTTATTTATGGTTTGAGTTAGTGTACCATACCTCCCAACATGACCCTTTCCAGGAGGGACACATTGCTCTGTTTCTGGACTTCCCTCTTAATGTTTGATTGTTATTACCTGTGTGGAAACACCTTTCTTACCCATTTACCTGTTTAGAACAGGTAATAGCAATCATTCGTTAAGAGGGAATCCAGAAACAGAGCAAAGTCATAAGGTCAGAGATGGGGAACCTTTGGCCCTCCAGCTGTTGTTGGACTACACATCCCAGCATGCCCTGCTACAATTTGCTATTTGGCCATGATAAAACTGTTGCAGGGAATGCTGGGATGTGTAGTCCAACAACAGCTGGGGCCAAAGGTTCTCTAACCCTGACCTAGGTGGTGCACTTAACATAGATTGTTCTCCGCAGTATTAGCCCGTAGAATCTATGATTTTACACACAGGGAAAATTGACTAATAATTGAATAGAATAGCCCTGCGTGGTAAACACAGTAGATAATTGAATATTGAATATGTTGGGTTTGCCCCCTTATATATCTCAGGGTCCCTTCCTGTGGGGCTACCGGTCTCTGTACTACTACTACAATTAGCCTGTAGCCCCTCCCCTTGAATATCTCCGCATCGTCCCTGCGAAGCCCTAACCTGGAAGCCGGGGGGTCAGACCCCCGCTGACCCCTCTCATCCGAGCCGGGCAGTGCGATGTGTAGGCATAGACTACAATGGGCTATCGCCATCTCAGAATGGCGGTAGCCCAGGGGTGCGAAGCCGGGCTGCCCGATGTTGATACATCGGGCAGCTTCGCATCCCCCATAGAAACCTATGGGGATGCGGCCGGCGGCGCTGAAAGGGGGATCGCAGCAGGGATCGGAGATTCCTGCTGCGGTTCCCCGATGATACATTTAGGGGATACTGGCTTACTAGAGTAGAAGATACCATGTCTCTGGTACATGTACAGCTGCTAGCCAGGGAGTACACGGAGGGTGTCAGAAGGAGAAGAGGAGCTTACAGCGGGATGCGGCTCCTTAAAGTGTTCTGTACATTGCACATTTTAGAGAAATGTAATGACATCATCTCCAAGCGCCAGGCCCGCGGTGATCCCCGCCGGGACCACTGATCGCCGTGCTGGGGACAGCCCAGCACCAAGGTAAGCTGCTGGGCTGCCCCCAGCCCCGTGCACCACTCCAGCCATCGTCCTGGAGGTGAATGGATGCCTCACACCGGCATCCATTCACCTCCTCCGCTGCTGTCTGCTGAATATAGCAGACAGCAGCGCAGGCTGTCTGTGCCCCCCTGTCCAACCTGCGGATGCTGCGGTTCCCCCATTGATGTAAATGGGAGCCGGGTCGGATGACCCAGTGTACCCATTTACACCGACTGCCCTCTACCCAGGTCATAGTCATGTTCTACCCAGGTCAGGACCTGGGGAAACGGTCGTTTGGTCGACTGAACTAGGTCGACATTAGGTCAACAACACTAGGTCGACATGCTGAAAGGTCGACGTGGTTTTAGGTCGACGTGGTTTTAGGTCGACATGGAACAAGGTCGACGTGGTTAGTAGTAATAGTACGTTTATTTATAAGGCGCCGCAAAAGTGTCCGCAGCGCCGTACATAGTAAACAAAAAACAAATGACAAGGTAACATACAGGGTGTGTTGAAAAAGTCGACGTGGTTACAGGTCGACGTGGTTTTACGTCGACATGGAACAAGGTCTACATGGTTATAGGTCAACATGAGGAAGGTTGACAGGTCATAAGGTCGACATGGGGATTTTCACTGTTTGTTGAGCCGACATGTGCTGACAGGCGGTATTTCATGCCCTCCCATCCACTAGGGCATGGAGTGAGATTATAATAGTGTGGCGAGCCAAGTGAGCCACCGTGCCCGAAGCATTGCGAGCGATGCGAGGGTCCGATTTCACTTCCAACTGTGTTGACATTCGGGTCAAAAAACAGAGAAAACCCCATGTCGACCTTATGACCTTTCGACCTTCCTCATGTCACCCTAACGTCCATGTCGACCTAAAACCACGTCGACCTTGTTCCATGTCGACCTCTTCCCATGTCAACCTTTCTGCATGTCGACCTAGTGACTGTCTGACCAACGCTTGTCTGACGAACAATCCAGTTCCCAGGACCTGGGTAGAAGTCCAGTGTAAAGGGACACGGCGTGTCCCATTTACACTGCCGCTGACCGGGGTCTGACCCGCTGAAGACCCATGGTTTTGCGGCGGTGTAAAAGGGGTATTAATTTTGCTCGTTGCCAAGGGAGACTAAATTTGCTTATTGCCAAGGGGGATTAAATGTGTTCATTGCCAAGCGGGACTAAATTTGCTCATTGCCAAGCCCCCCCAAATGAAAGTTAAAAGAAGGCCCCCTCCCAGGGCCAGCGCTACCCACTCAGCAGCTCCTGCAAAGCAGGGAGGCGCCATGCTGAAAAGGCGCTGTCTCCCTCCCTGCTCTGCTAAAGCTGCCTCAGCCCTCACTGTCACTGCCTCCAGCATGCCGCCCGCAGCGCCTGTCTGACAGCGGGCGGGCGGCAGTATAAAGAGCTGCTCCCTGCACCACGAGTGCACACAGCCTGCATGCCGCCCGCAGTGCCTGTCTGACAGCGGGCGGCAGTATGGAGAGGCTGAGCAGCTCCCTGCACCGTGCACACACTGTCCTCCTCCTGCAACCTGCCCCCTCTTCCTCACGGACACTTGCGCTGAGGCATGTAGCGCTGTCTGTGAATGCCTGGATGACATGTCATGTCCGGATCCACCCCCTACCCATTGCTCCCTGCACCTGTCAGCTATTAATCAAATGACGAACAGGCACCAGGGCCGCCTCCCCTTCCTTCCCTTTTCTCAGTGTGCTGTGCCAGTGCCATTGCCAGTCCTTAACACTCCGCCACCTCTATCTCCTCCCCTCTTCTTCCATCTCTTCCTTCTCTCCCCTCCTTTCCCCCTCAGTCACGAGTGCTGCACATACATTTTGTACTGCTTTCGGATCTCATCGCACACACATTGCATGCATGCCGTGCAATGCGATCTAGCCCATAACATATGCGATTCTCGCAGTGTGTATGGGCACCTTTAGTGAAAGGGCGCAAAATTTATGGTTTGCAGGAGGGCGCCGGACACCCTAGCACCGGCCCTGCCCCCTCCCCCTCCAAATTAAAGTTAAAAGTACTACACAGCCCAGCAAACACAGATCTAGTAAAAAAAAAAAAAAAACATATGCACTGCCTAACCAAAGTCTGTGTGTCTGTGAGAATGTGTGTTCATACTTCTACACAACTTTCTGTGATACTGTACTAGTAGAAGATGGTGAAGCAATCTTGCAATGCCTCTGCTGTTGGGCTCCTTCAGGGCTTCAAGAAGAATCTAGATCTGTACATGACACAGCAGCAGCAGCAGCAACATCACAAGCAGGCTTGTTTTTCTATTCACTCTGTCTCCAATTAGAAGAAAATATCTCAGCTGCCAAAGGTGGCAGTGCTGAGCTCAAGCAATGCATTGTATTGTATGCAATGTAAAACGTAACTGATCCGGATCACCATTTTGGATCGGCGGCTCCCTCGTTCTTTGAAGGGAGCCGTTCAAAAGAACCGGATCGTTCACGAACGACCCATCTCTAGTTTGGAATTAAAGTTATGTTATTATAATGGTCTGTAGTTACTAGACCGATACTGTATGCTGTCTGTACTAAGGAACGTTGTGCAAATTTGTTTAAACAGAGATCAGATGTTAACGTTTAGATTATACTAATACATTAAGAAGAATTGTTTGAACGTTTATTTTTATTATACTTCATATTTATACTATACATTTTAAAGTGTCATCTACCTTTCTCCTCACTGGCCACCATGTACTCACTTTCACCCTGTCAGACGATGGCCCCAGAGTTTGCCGCAGGCCTGTGCCATTCGCTTACGTTAGCCCCAGCAGGGTTATTTCCCTGTCCTCTGTACTATTATGTTCCTGTGTGTGGTTTGATGTGCCTTTGTGTGTTGTTACATTGTTGTCTGTGTGGTGTTATTATTCTTATGCTTGCGATGAAGTCACCCATGCATACCTCCCAACTTTCGTCCGGAGGAAATAGGGACACTCGCGCGGCTTTGCCGCGCGAGCGTCCGAAAAGGGGGCGGGGCGTATGCAAATGAGGGCGCGGCTTATGCTAATTAGCCGTGACCTCATTTTCATACGAGAATAGACGCTGTGCGCATGCGCACAGCGTCTATTCTACTAGATTGGGGGGTCTCCCAACTGCCACCCCCCGCAGCGGGACAATGCCTGCCGCGGGTGGGACGTCGGGACAGGACCCGAAAATCGGGACTGTCCCGACGGAATCGTGACAGTTGGGAGGTATGCCCATGGTATGCGACTAGGTCGCTTTTGTGTTTTGTTCCCTGGTTTGTCTGTTGTTGGCAGTGTGTCTTTTGTTTTATATTCCAGTTAAGACATGGTTAGTCAGTTTCACCTTTTGACTGTCTCTGAAGGATCCCCAATACCTTGTCCAACCATAAGACCTGGTTACACCGGAGTTGGGGCAGACTTAATTTGCCCCTTCAAACGTGGCAATTAAAGGTGAAGCCTTAGCATCTGCAGGTACTGGCCAACCGTTGAGACAGGTCAACAGAGGCAGTGTAGGCAGGGTTCGCTGTGGCCATGCTAAACAGCGGTCACAGCTGTGGGTTCACGCCCAAAAATGCCATGTTGACATCCATTTGCAGTTTGGCTGCGGTTTAAGGCAGGTAGAGAATCCTGGACTCTGGTGAATATCTCCAGCCATCGACCAATCAGTATGCTTACAGTACATCCATTCAGTGTCTGGCTGCAGGCTGGAAAGGAACCAGGCAGCATTCTCTATTGCCTCTCAAGAGGCTCAGGAAGCATATCCTTTCCACCATGGCCTTATCCGACAGTTTGGCCTCCTTCTTCTGAGTGATTTAGTACAAGGTGTGTGGTGCAAATTTACCCTCTGCATGGTGGACTCTACTGATGCCTATTATGGCCCACCCAGAAATGTTGACCTGGGGGTAGCGGTGGATGGTTACAGAATGGAATCATGGTCGAGGGGTTGTCAAATAGGTGATTTGAGAAGTTAACCATGTCCCAGAGAGATACATGAGCATGACCATGGGCACCAATCAGGTGGGTTTGGACCGGGTTTTGCTAAGAACCAGGGAGTGTGCGAGAGTGGGCCTGCCTTCTCCAGATCGACTCAATGGTGATTCCAGATGAAGTGCAACCACCTACTCTTTTTCAATACAAGCCTCTGCTCTGGGCTCAACAAATGTATCTAGAAGTGTATTCAAGTGGGTTATTTGTAGTTGCATTTTTAGAATGGGTGCAATGTCCTGGCGGGGTTCGCACAAAGTCCCAGGGGGGGGGGGGCAGCTGGTAGAGAGGAGGGGGCCCGAACGGAGGAGGCTGCACACGGGCCGCCTCCTCTCTTCAATCGCCCCTGATTATGTAAAAAGCTAATTATAAAGTAGTATTACTAATATGACAGAAATGTATCATATTTATTTAATGCAAATAAAAACACAACAAAGCAAAATCAGTATCTGGTGCAACTATTAAATATAGTTCTGATTTTTTACTTTGCACTAAACCATAGATGATGAAACAGTGTTTTTAATGAAGTCAGCTAAGACTATAGCTGAGCCATATATCATGCTTATTATAATCTGTTGAACTATTTCTGGTGCCAAGAATCTGGTGCCAACTAGTTAAAATGAAGCCCTATCAAGTGCAACTTATTTAAAAGTCATATCTGGTATATGTGAGTGTTATGAATTGAAGGCGGGAAACCAGGTATTGCTCAAAAGGGTTAACACTTTATTTGCGCAGTATTTGACAACCTGCGCCTTAATTCAAACAACAAGTAATGCACAATAACAGTTGAATAATTTTACTACGTGTCTGACTGGCTATGACTGCAAGGAGTCGCTAAATTCTACGGTTCTGACTGTCAACTTCAATCAATTGGAAAATACACTTCACCTCCCGTTTCTTATACTACAAGTCTGTCTAAACTTCACATTTATTAGCATCTAACTTCAGCATCACATTTGCATAAAACCCGAAACAACTCATACAGTATAATGGCTATTGCATAGATAACGACAAACAGTTCAATGTTATTGCATAGACCACAGTAACCATGAGTATTATTCTTGCATAGATAACGGTAAGCAGTTAAATGTTATTGCACAATAACCCCTGATTTTATAGTGCACTTTGAATACCTGAGTGATATCACTAATAGTCCTCAACACAATGTACCCTTTTCTTCTGTATATCCAAACAGAGCTCTGAAGAATATGTCCCAACTGTCCCTGTAAAGTCAATCAATTGGCTCCAGTATGTCCATAAATAAGTGCACTGCCTCCCACAGGGATCCTATCAGGTATTTGTAATCCATAGGTAAAATACGGCCCCTTGGTCACCATACTCCTCAGGGTGCACCTTGCCTCTTTATCTAAGCCCAATGTCCAGTACTCACTCAGCCACTGCAATAAGCCACTGCAGGGTCCATTTACCAATATATGGGGCTCAGAGGTGAGGGACCAGCCTGGACCAGATCCTGCCTCTCCTTCCTTTGGGTGCTATCCCTTACTGAGTAATAGGCGTTGGCTAGCAGAGATGTGCAGTAGATTCCTCTGTTGTTCTGTAAAGGTGGGGGCCTCTTGATGAGGGTAACGTTATGGCTGCCCTGGGGACCACTCTTGCGGGGGGGGGGGGGGGTTGGTCTTTGGACTCACCGATATTCTCTCCCTGCAGCCTTCCCTCTTTCCAGTCTGTGCCACTCTCTCAGCCATGTGCCTGCTGCTCCTTACCCAGCAGCCCGCTCCGGTCTCTGCCTCTGCTGCCTGGGTTGCTCTACTGCTGGCTCAGCTGCTGCAGCATTTCCCTCTCTGCTGCTTACAACCGTCACTCCTGGCGCTGCGCGCCTCACTTCCCTGCTGTGGCTGCAGGTCTGGGAGCTCGGTCCTCTTCACCTGTCACTCACCGCCGCAGTTCCCATCGCGGACCTCTCTCTCCTGTTGCCGGTGCTCTGTGTTCAGGCGCCCGCCGTCACTCTCTGCACGACGCCCCTCCCGTTCCTGCTCCCGCCGACACACCGCTCCACTGCTTCTCCGAGTGTGGCGGCTCTCCCCTCTCTCCTCACATCACTTTGCGCGCTCCCCTCCTCTCTGCACCCACAATGTAAGTCCATTTATATGTATATGCAAAAGGGGGTTATCGGAGCGTGCTAAACAGAGTACCACCTAGCCAATTTACGCATTTAGTCCATTCCACTGATGCATTTATAAGTATATTCAGAAAAAACACACAGTTTGTCCGTTCACTTTTCAAATAAGATGAAGACTTCTAGTCAGACAAGTGATCCTTTATTCATAAAACGGGATAACCCCCTTTTTGCATTTTTGTACACCCCTGGCTCTCACTAACAGGAGAACCATATCGGAGGAGCTGCTTTCTGTTTCGGAATAGCGCACCACGGAGGTTAACCCATTTCTTATATATATATTTTACTGGTTATTTATATAGCTCACACATATTCTGCAGCACTTTACAGAGAATATAAGCCCATTCACATCATTGGAGTTTACAACACATTTCCATACCCCATGCACACAAATTCATGCTAGGGTCACTTTTGTTGGAAGTGAATTAACCGCCGAGTATATTATTTGGGATTATAGGAGGAAACCAGAGTACCCAGAATTATTCCACGCATGGTTATGTCCATTTGGATAAAAGTGAACTGAATTTAGTTGCAATAATAATATGCTGAGCCATATGCTAATGATATTTCTGCAGCAAGCCTCTAATGAGAAATCCCCTTCTGATTGGACATTCCATCATTATGCAAACCCCTTAAACATTATACCTTGTGTCAAAAAAAAAAACCTAGCAAGAACTACAGTTGTGCCTTCAATCAGACATTCAGACATTGACCCCTGGCTTATATTGCTACATATATAACTTGGAAATATACAGTAGCATACCTCCCAACTGTCCCGATTGCAGCGGTACAGTCCTGCTAATTAGAGAATGTTCCGCTGTCCCTACTGAGGGTCGCAGTGCCCCTGGGGCGGGGAGTCAGATATCACTGAAGAGACCAGCACAATATGCTGAATTTCTTTGGTGCAGGAAGGTAGGAGAGGGGACAGTGCTCAGCAGCTCGGAGAGCGCTGGGCACCCCCCAAAGTGACAAACATGGAGGTTGCTGTGTTATGCTACTGTATGCCCTATTTGAGCAAGGTCACGCCCACATGTGTTGTAGTTCTGCCACCTTCGTAGACTGGCTGCGCATTACGCGCGGCAGGTCCTGATAGTACAGGTGACAAAGTCGAGAGGTATGGATATAGGGGTAAATTTACACAAATCTAATTGCTACGACTGAGACTATGCCGGCTGAGAATCCCATTTCAGAAATCTTTGAAACACAAAAATTGTCAGTTTGCACAAATACAAATGAAAATGATGGCAGAACATGTACGAATCAGTAGACCATCGGCCATACTCTGCAGGGCTCACTGCACTTGCCACGCTTCGGGCTCAGTGGGTCGCTGCGCTCGCCACTCTATATAAAATCAACGCCACGCCGACGTGGATAGTGGGGGTATGAAAAGGTTGAAGGACGCGTACCGCCGCCCCTCGTGGGCTCGCTGCGCTCGCCACGCTTCGGGTTGGCATTCATCGTGGGGTGGTGTTAACAATGGGGGGACATTTGACCCATCAGGGTTGGGAAACAATAAAAATTGGGGTCTGGGGGCCATTTAACATTGGGGCCAATGTAAAATCGGGTCTCAGGGACCATTTTACATTGATTCCAATGTAAAAATCGCGTCCATCGCATCGCATGTGATTTGGTTGCATGCGATGCGTTCTACGTGATTTTTTGGGGTCCCGATGGATACAATTTTTATCGCTGGCGCCATGCTAGGAAACAAGTACCCAAAATCAAACTGGTTTTGCAGTGTAAATGATTGCTGCTTTAAAAAAACTGGAGATTTCTTCTCAAATCTCTCACTTTCTGAAACTCTCATCCTATTAAATTTCACCCAATGTCTCAAATGCTTGATACATGGTAGAAGCAGATGTCAAGAGTTAGCAAAGCTTCTCTCCTGCTCCTTAGGAGACAATACTAAGCATCCTAGCTGCAAGGGTTCCTCAAGAAATGGGAAATTACGTTGAGGAACCAACTTAATTTATGCAAAATAATGTACACTTTTTAAGAATTTTCTTGTTGCAAAGAGAAATCGACTTGTCAAAAGTTGTTGGAACTTCAGAAGCTGTGAGCACATTCTTGATTCCTTCCGCAAGAGCTTCATAGTTCCACAGTAACTCAGAATCCAGAGCACAGCATTCAATAACATGCTGTGATCCAGATATTAAGGCTATCTGTAGTTAAAGAAGTAACACATCTGGGCTCATCAAAAAGTCTTCAGGCTGTTGCCAAAAACTAGAATCATTCTGTAGGCAAGGATTTGATTTTTACCAGAGAGGAGGGACTTATACTATGGCAGGTCCAAAAAGGAGGGAAATCTATAAACAATATTGGTTTGATCTATAGGAAAATTCCCAGGTAATAGTTTTTATTTAGATGCCATAATGATTAATGAATCTTTGGCTGTTTATGTATTATACTATTAATAATAAATAACTTTAAACTCCTATTTCATCATCGGCCATCTATATACCTACAATATGCTTGTCAAATATGACAGTGATTTTAAAACAAATCATGGTATCTTACAAATGTGGGCAGAGTTCCTGGCCTGGACTGGTTGCCATTCAATTGTCCAAACATCCAGAAATTGTATTCGTCAGTTGCACATGGAAGTGAAAACAAGATGGAGACTTCCATAAATCACAGTTCAGCCTTAAATTTGGTGCTGCTGCTATAATATTTTTGAGGATAGGGTCCTTAAGTAAAAAGAAAAAACATCATTAAAAGTGCCTTTTAATGATGAATTCTAGCTGTCTATAATAACTTTATCCATACTTCATAATAAACGCCAGCGCTCCCTTTCTGTCCTTATCCTTCGGTGTATTTACACTCGTAAAGGAATGTTCTAGTTTCAAGTTAATTATGAGCAGGTTAAGCAATTTTTATCCACATCAGTAATGGATTTTATATTAACTTTTATGGTTTGTTGACAAGGTATTTGAAAGTAAGGTTATTCATGCTATAACCACAAGTGCTGTGCTATTAATGAATGGTGTATTACGCTATGTAATAAACAAAGTATTTCCAAGCTTTAATTGTAAATTATGTATTTTCAACAATTATTCTTAGGATGAAAGGTTCATAAAATATGTTTTTATTAAATTTAATGTAGAATATAATCTATCTTCATCAAAAAATTGAGAGCTTGGTGGCTTGAATATTAATCAGATATGTGATATATACTATGCTACTATATGCACTTCTGTTTTCTAATTTATAGTTCAATACACTTTATAAGTGATTCTTAAAAAACACAGATATAAAAGGATAAGGATAACATTCTTAAAAATAGTGATTCCTATATAAAGCTTTTTACATCGTAGTAGGGATTAATTTTATATTCAACTTCATTTGCCAGTATTGTCAGTGGTGCATCCTTTCTAATCTCCATTGGAGTTTAAACCAGACAGGGATGGCCTTTGTCACCAGTAATGGAACTTCTACCATTAGGATCTGAATAGTATAATTACTTTATTGCATATTACAGCCTAGAAAATTCTCATCTAACTCTATTCCAAATCACTTTCACCTTGCCCGCTCCAACCTGTTTGAAACTATTGCATTTTCTGAGCATTTTAAACAGGTAGTGGCAGATGATATAACCATCAGAGTTATAGAATATTCATTGTATTATTCTCGGCTCATACCTCACTAATCATGACTTACTGTATCTGTGCGATCGCAGTCCTGATGCTATTGTAGTACCAGTCAAAGATCAATTACTGCTTCTGACCATATTCAGAATACAAACTCATTCATGCTTACTGGGGTCCCAAACACATATATAGTATAGCTTAGTTTTACATAAAAACCTAGAACACTTTTATATTGGGGACACACTAGACTACCGGTATATTGTTAGCACTTTTGTCAAAACGCTAAAATCTAAATATTGTGTTGTGTTTACGCACTATGGGCCTTATTCTGGTTCACTCTTTCAAACAAATTCCTTCTTAGATGTGCACTGCAGGGGGGCAGATTTAAAATGTGAAGAGAGAATTCGATTTGGGTGAGTTATTTTGTTTCTGTGCAGGGCAAATACTGGCTGCTTTATTTTTACACTGCAATATAGATCTCAGTTTGAAGTAAAACCCTACCCAAATCTAATTCTCTTACATCTGCCCCACCTGCAGTGCACATGGTTTTGTCCATCTAAGAAGTATTTTGTCAGAAAGAGTGAACTATAATAAGGCCCTATGTCACTGACAATGCGCTAGCAGGGGCAATGCAGCATAATATAGCATGGAATAAAGATTATCTATACACTTCAAATATATCTGTTTAAAAGTATATTGAGAGAGCGGCCCACAAATGGAACTACCAATTAATCGTTTTTAATAATAAAAATAAATAAAGAACACACAATAAAAAATTATACACAGTTACATTAAAGATAAAAAATACACAATAATTATTAATAATTAATCTTCCTTCTGAAGAAACCGTTGCCATTGATAACTGAGGGTGAGGGAATACTGAACCCCTGTATCCTCTCCGATTAAGATTGGCTGCCACTTGTCAGTTTCCCGCAAGGAGTATCCATCGTTTCATTTATCCGGCACAGCGGCACCTGCAATTACCGGCTTCCATTTGGCTAACTATAACTCACTAACGCCTGCTTCTTACCACATGGCTTGCTTCCCCGAACAGACTCTGATCGGCTGTCTGTCATTGGACAACTGCACAGGAGGGGTAGAGCAATAGTCGGTGGGACATTCCACATCTACAACCTGGTGGGTTCGCAAATTCATCTTGCGCCTGGTCTACGCGCGTGTCGTCACCAGCTTCATCAGGACCCTGATGAAGCTGGTGGCGACGCGCGCTGACCAGGCACACTTAGTGTGTGAAATATCCCCATGTCCCCTTCCCCCATGAAATGTATTTTGATTGATGTATAGGGCGTTACAGTATCCACTCACAGAGGGCGCATCTGATAGGAGCTGTGGGGTCAGAACCTGACCACGGTCTCCAAAGACTCAGATGTGATTACAGCACGCCAGTGCAAATACAGCACCCGGCCGGTGCGTCCCTCTATTAGGCGCAGTGTCAAGTGACGGAGCACGACGCAGGTCTGCGAGTTGGAAAATCACAGCCTCACCACTGACTGTGATCTCCCCACAGACACCGACGCACTACCAGCACAGCCGGGAACAGTGGCATACGTACAAGCCACTTTCCCTGCGGAGAGGAACTAAGAACACTAACAGCCGATTTGTGTTCCCAATATCAGATCTAACGGGTACACTTTAGATGTGAAATACGGCACGTGTACTACCAGCCGGCCCCGTA
Organism: Crinia signifera; assembly: GCF_055691185.1. Classification (NCBI taxonomy): domain Eukaryota; kingdom Metazoa; phylum Chordata; class Amphibia; order Anura; family Myobatrachidae; genus Crinia; species Crinia signifera. The sequence continues at coordinate 245,031,663 of NC_139218.1, forward strand.
GTCTGTTATTATTTAAGACTGTGCTACACACTGCGCGATATATGTGCAGATACTAGGCGGCAACCCTTTTTTGATGTTTAAAACGACCAAACAGACATATTTACTTTGCTGTCCTAATTTATCTGCACAGTCCTTGGGAGCAATCTGTGTTATAAACTAATATTAAACATACTCAATGGGCAATCTTAGGCGCTGTGTCCTCTTTCTCCTTTCTTTTTTGCAGTATGTTCAGTCCCTGCGTCTTGATGCTCAAAATAGGACACTGTCAACTGACCTGTAATCAGTGCCCTATGTGCACATCAAGGTTTCTTTTGTATTCACACGGTAACAGCTGGGCATAAATTCCACACTCCCACACTCTGAGTTAACTAATAGGATAGAACTCACCGAGGGTCAGGGCCCTATGTTCATCCAAAGGTTTCTTTGGGGGTAAGTTCCCTGTACCCCAGGAATCACCGATATCCACTCCAGTTGGTAAAGTAATACACTTTATTCAACACTCCAAAAAAATACGATTAAAAGTCCAAACAGGGGGATACACCTGGCTCCTTGCAAGTTCAAATGGGTAACATTCCAATCCGGATGGAAAGCTCACCACAGCCGAAGATGAAGAAACAGCAGGAACTGTGCAAGAGTACTCCAGATGATCCACCTCCTCCCATCAACGCGTTTCAGGCTATTACTAGCCCTTTTTCAAGGTGTGGAGGTAACTGGCCAGTGAGAGGTTTTTATACCTGTCTCTGCCAGGTAGTGCATAAAACATGGCAAATCAATCCAGTGTTTAAAATACAATTACATCAAATATACATGCAATCCAGTGAATGATGATGCTCACATAACACACATATATACCGCTAATGCTAATACATACAATTATAACCTATCTAAATAAAATATACAGTTATACTCAGTATGGGTCAGAGGTTCCGTGTTTCCATATTTTTATGTAGCCATCCATCCACAGGTGTAGTTCTCATTAGTGCAGCGTCGCTCACGCTGTCCAATAACTTCCGGGTGTATCTGTGTATATTTCCGCTTTCAGCGCTGTTTGTTGAGTGAAGTTACCATGGCGCCGGGCGGAAGTGCGTCATTGTCCCTGCTGGAACGCACTCTTCCTGGTGTTCAGCGCTGTTTGGATGGCGTCTCCTTCGTGCCAGGCGGAAGTGCGTCATCTAGCCTGCTGGAACGCATCCTTCCTGGCAATTGACCCGCAGATTGTGTTACATTTAACCACTTCCTCATTTACAATGACGCTCTTGGGATCGTGATTCATTTACATTCAGTAATTGACTGCATATAGCTTTTTTCTCCATTACCGATGTATTTGTCATGAAAAGAAAAAAATATATGTTAAAGCAACGGAGAGTATGTTTCTTAATAATTATAATAGATACTAGTATATAAAACCATTACTTTCTGCTAGTAATGTGTGTTTGCATAAATTAATATAGACAATACAATATACTGATATTACAGTTATATCCACAAAAAATATTGTATAAAAATAGAATTAAGAACAGTAGTATAAAAATAAACTAAAAATAGTATAAAAATAGCAGCACTTCATTGGATATAGCAGCTTAACATATGGACCCATAATAATCCATAAGGAATAGCAGCATTGTATTAGCAGCACATTATAGAAAACATTTGAGCTCAAAGCTCACATTTAAACCCAATGGCTCAATAGTTTTCAGATTATAGATAGTGCGCATTTCCAGTTGTAATAGACGCTTTTCTCTATCGTTTACACGCCAATTATCAGATACTGTCTTAATACCACAAAAGCTTACAAGATGTTTAATGTTACTTTCGTGTTTTTTCTTAAAGTGCATAGATACATTATGGGACTCTACTCCCTTACCTATATTCCGGCAGTGTTCAGCCAATCTGACCTTTAGCTGTCTAATGGTCTTTCCAATATATTGTTTACCGCATGAACACTCCAGAAGATAGATACAGAATTTAGTGTTGCACGTAATGAAGTCCTCAATATCATACATGACATCATTCTGCATGGATTTATATTGCAGTACCACCTTAATTGTGCTTCTACATGCCCGGCACATACTACATGTGCCGCAGCGAAAAAATCCTTTGGATTTTATATAGTTCAAAGGACTAGGTGTATTAATTGCACTTTTCACCAACTTATTTTTTAAATTTTGTGCTTTACGGTATATAAAGGTCGGTTTTTCTCTGACGTGTTTACTGACTATTGGGTCATTCCGCAGAACTGGCCAGTGTTTTTTAAAGATTTTTTCTATTTCCTTGGACTGGCTTGTAAATTTGGTGACAAAGCACACCCCAAGGTCTTTCTGTGCTTCATGAGTTCTACTGACCCCTTGTTCCCTTTGTTCAATGAGTTGGGAACCTTTTGCTCTTGCTTTGGCGACTATTTCTGTCCCATAACCTTTATGAATGAATTGTTGACTTAATTTGTCTGCATGTATTTCGTACACATTTAAGTCCGTACAATTACGGCTAATGCGGTTAAATTGTCCATTCGGTATGCTGCGCAACCAATTTGAGTGGTGATTACTTTTAAAATCTATAAATGAGTTGCAATCTGTGGGCTTCTCATAATTTCTCGTTTTTAACCGCCCCTCCTCTACGTATATGTGGAGGTCTAAAAAGTTGACATCAGTGCAACTCACCTGGAATGTGAGGTGTATATTAGCGGAATTTTGGTTAAGAGATATACAGAATTCATTGAGTGATTCTCCATCCCCATTCCATATGAACAGGATGTCATCAATGTACCGACGATAGGAGACCAGGCTGGCGTCCAGGTGGGGTTGGCTCCAGATCTTACTCTCCTCCCACCACGCCATAAATAAATTGGCATAACTGGGCGCCAGCCTGGTCCCCATCGCCGTACCCCTCAATTGCAGAAAGAAATCATCAGCAAACCAGAAATAATTATTTTTCAGTATGAGGGCTATCCCCTCTAGGATAAAGTTTTTCAATTCCTGAGGGGTTTCTTCCTTATCTAGAAAAAATTCAACAGCCTGTAGGCCCATTTCATGGTCGATAATTGTGTACAGTGAGGTGACATCCGCTGTAATTAAATAGTAATTGGACTGCCACCCCACTTCTTTAAGCACACCAATAGTATTTATAGTATCCTTTAAATAAGACCTAGTTTGGACTACCATGGGTTGTAGTAGTGAATCTATATAGTGGGATAGATTAGACAGAGATGAATTGATTCCCGCCACTATAGGTCTACCCGGTGGTTTAGTGTCTGACTTGTGTATTTTAGGCAACACGTATACCACCGGTATAGATGGATTCTCAATATAGATGTAATCTTTCACTGTTTCAGTAATTGTATTGTTAGATACATACAGTGCTAGAAAAACCCTCAACTTTTCTTGAATTTTATCCGTAGGATTGCCTCTGAGTTTTTTATAAGTTGTACCGTCTGCAAGCTGTCTAAGAATCTCAGCATTGTAGTCCTCGGTTGCCATAATAACTATGCTGCCCCCCTTGTCGGAGGGCTTTATAACTATTTCTTTATTACTTTGAAGGGACTTAATCGCTGCTCGCTGTCCTTTACTGAGATTGATGTTCTTAACAGGTTTTAACTTGACCCTATCCAAATCCTCTCGGACAAGTTTTTCAAATGATTCTATAAAGCAACCTTTTTTATGAGCTGGATAGAAGGTAGATTGTTTTTTGAAGACAGAATATTCATTTGTACTGACTCCACTATCCCCATTTTGACCTTCCTCAAAGAATCTTTTTAGGGTCAGTTTGCGGATGAATTTCTGGAGGTCCAGAAATACCTCGAACTTATCGATTGTATTTGAGGGGGCAAATTTTAAACCCTTCTCAAGAACCTGTGTTTCATCCTCCGTTAATACATAACTGCTAAGGTTTACTATTTTAGTTTTGTGGTTCTCGACTTCTGTGGCTTCAACTTCTGAATTTTCCACAGGATTAGTCCCCCCATTACAACTCGGGTCAGAGATAGTGCTAGATTGCTTTTTAAAGGGCTTTCTTTTACGTTTACCCCGTTTACCCCTAGACACCCTTCTATTAGTTGGTACTACCGGGGTGCTTTTTGTCCTGTACGTCGTCCTAAAAAATGTCGGTCTACATGATCGACACTTCTTGTGCGGTCGACTCTAGGAGTGGAGTATTCCCTAAAGTTACGTTGTTCCTCTTCTCTGCTTCTATCTATTGAGGGATTTCTATTTATTTCGTGGGTTCTATTCCTCCAGTTATCACCCGTATCATGTCTATTTCTGTTATAGACTCTCTGTTTGTGGTGGTCTTTGCGGGTGTCTCCATTATTTTCATATTGGTTTCTTTTATGATTACGTCTGTTTATTTGGGGATTAATTGGTTCTCGATTATTATCTAATGGGTCAGTTCTCCATTCTTTTCTATACCCCCTATGGTTGTTAACCTCAAATTGAGGTCTATAGTTATCATTCCTAGGTTTGTTATACCTTATTTCTTTTTTAGTTATTAAGTGTTGGGTGCCCTCTTTGTAATCATTGGTATCTCTCAAGAATTTTTTCTTTTTCTTACTCATAAGTTCTTTTTCATTTTTTTCTATTTTATTAGTAATGGTGTCCTCTAGCTGTTCATATTCTTTAGTTTTTACATATGGTTCTACTAAGGATTTGTATGTGGCAATTTCCTCTTCAACCTTAATCAAATCTTCTTTTTTCTGGTTAATGATTAGCTCCATCAAATTGATTGAGCAATCATCTAATATTCTAAACCATTTTTTCTTAAAGGTAGTGGACTCACATTCAAATGATGGTACCTTATCTAGTCTTAAACCACGTGGGACTATTTTCTCATTACAATATTTTTCCAGAGAGGCCATCTCCCACCAGATTTTTCCTTCCTGTATTAGGGATTTCTCTAGTTTAAACATGACACTCTCTATATCATGATCGATAACCTCAATGTCCTCAGTCTGATTGAAGACATCTTTAGCATAAGTGTTCCTTCGTCCTCTGTGGGCGAACATATTTTTGGGCAGCAGATCTATTCTATAGACAGGAAAAATCACAATAATAACAAATTATAGAATAATGATCGCGCTCCAGACACTGCAGCCCTAGATATACCCCAAGACTCCTAAAATCTTGAACAAAATCTAGCAAAACACAATGGGCAATCTTAGGCGCTGTGTCCTCTTTCTCCTTTCTTTTTTGCAGTATGTTCAGTCCCTGCGTCTTGATGCTCAAAATAGGACACTGTCAACTGACCTGTAATCAGTGCCCTATGTGCACATCAAGGTTTCTTTTGTATTCACACGGTAACAGCTGGGCATAAATTCCACACTCCCACACTCTGAGTTAACTAATAGGATAGAACTCACCGAGGGTCAGGGCCCTATGTTCATCCAAAGGTTTCTTTGGGGGTAAGTTCCCTGTACCCCAGGAATCACCGATATCCACTCCAGTTGGTAAAGTAATACACTTTATTCAACACTCCAAAAAAATACGATTAAAAGTCCAAACAGGGGGATACACCTACAATGCTGAGATTCTTAGACAGCTTGCAGACGGTACAACTTATAAAAAACTCAGAGGCAATCCTACGGATAAAATTCAAGAAAAGTTGAGGGTTTTTCTAGCACTGTATGTATCTAACAATACAATTACTGAAACAGTGAAAGATTACATCTATATTGAGAATCCATCTATACCGGTGGTATACGTGTTGCCTAAAATACACAAGTCAGACACTAAACCACCGGGTAGACCTATAGTGGCGGGAATCAATTCATCTCTGTCTAATCTATCCCACTATATAGATTCACTACTACAACCCATGGTAGTCCAAACTAGGTCTTATTTAAAGGATACTATAAATACTATTGGTGTGCTTAAAGAAGTGGGGTGGCAGTCCAATTACTATTTAATTACAGCGGATGTCACCTCACTGTACACAATTATCGACCATGAAATGGGCCTACAGGCTGTTGAATTTTTTCTAGATAAGGAAGAAACCCCTCAGGAATTGAAAAACTTTATCCTAGAGGGGATAGCCCTCATACTGAAAAATAATTATTTCTGGTTTGCTGATGATTTCTTTCTGCAATTGAGGGGTACGGCGATGGGGACCAGGCTGGCGCCCAGTTATGCCAATTTATTTATGGCGTGGTGGGAGGAGAGTAAGATCTGGAGCCAACCCCACCTGGACGCCAGCCTGGTCTCCTATCGTCGGTACATTGATGACATCCTGTTCATATGGAATGGGGATGGAGAATCACTCAATGAATTCTGTATATCTCTTAACCAAAATTCCGCTAATATACACCTCACATTCCAGGTGAGTTGCACTGATGTCAACTTTTTAGACCTCCACATATACGTAGAGGAGGGGCGGTTAAAAACGAGAAATTATGAGAAGCCCACAGATTGCAACTCATTTATAGATTTTAAAAGTAATCACCACTCAAATTGGTTGCGCAGCATACCGAATGGACAATTTAACCGCATTAGCCGTAATTGTACGGACTTAAATGTGTACGAAATACATGCAGACAAATTAAGTCAACAATTCATTCATAAAGGTTATGGGACAGAAATAGTCGCCAAAGCAAGAGCAAAAGGTTCCCAACTCATTGAACAAAGGGAACAAGGGGTCAGTAGAACTCATGAAGCACAGAAAGACCTTGGGGTGTGCTTTGTCACCAAATTTACAAGCCAGTCCAAGGAAATAGAAAAAATCTTTAAAAAACACTGGCCAGTTCTGCGGAATGACCCAATAGTCAGTAAACACGTCAGAGAAAAACCGACCTTTATATACCGTAAAGCACAAAATTTAAAAAATAAGTTGGTGAAAAGTGCAATTAATACACCTAGTCCTTTGAACTATATAAAATCCAAAGGATTTTTTCGCTGCGGCACATGTAGTATGTGCCGGGCATGTAGAAGCACAATTAAGGTGGTACTGCAATATAAATCCATGCAGAATGATGTCATGTATGATATTGAGGACTTCATTACGTGCAACACTAAATTCTGTATCTATCTTCTGGAGTGTTCATGCGGTAAACAATATATTGGAAAGACCATTAGACAGCTAAAGGTCAGATTGGCTGAACACTGCCGGAATATAGGTAAGGGAGTAGAGTCCCATAATGTATCTATGCACTTTAAGAAAAAACACGAAAGTAACATTAAACATCTTGTAAGCTTTTGTGGTATTAAGACAGTATCTGATAATTGGCGTGTAAACGATAGAGAAAAGCGTCTATTACAACTGGAAATGCGCACTATCTATAATCTGAAAACTATTGAGCCATTGGGTTTAAATGTGAGCTTTGAGCTCAAATGTTTTCTATAATGTGCTGCTAATACAATGCTGCTATTCCTTATGGATTATTATGGGTCCATATGTTAAGCTGCTATATCCAATGAAGTGCTGCTATTTTTATACTATTTTTAGTTTATTTTTATACTACTGTTCTTAATTCTATTTTTATACAATATTTTTTGTGGATATAACTGTAATATCAGTATATTGTATTGTCTATATTAATTTATGCAAACACACATTACTAGCAGAAAGTAATGGTTTTATATACTAGTATCTATTATAATTATTAAGAAACATACTCTCCGTTGCTTTAACATATATTTTTTTCTTTTCATGACAAATACATCGGTAATGGAGAAAAAAGCTATATGCAGTCAATTACTGAATGTAAATGAATCACGATCCCAAGAGCGTCATTGTAAATGAGGAAGTGGTTAAATGTAACACAATCTGCGGGTCAATTGCCAGGAAGGATGCGTTCCAGCAGGCTAGATGACGCACTTCCGCCTGGCACGAAGGAGACGCCATCCAAACAGCGCTGAACACCAGGAAGAGTGCGTTCCAGCAGGGACAATGACGCACTTCCGCCCGGCGCCATGGTAACTTCACTCAACAAACAGCGCTGAAAGCGGAAATATACACAGATACACCCGGAAGTTATTGGACAGCGTGAGCGACGCTGCACTAATGAGAACTACACCTGTGGATGGATGGCTACATAAAAATATGGAAACACGGAACCTCTGACCCATACTGAGTATAACTGTATATTTTATTTAGATAGGTTATAATTGTATGTATTAGCATTAGCGGTATATATGTGTGTTATGTGAGCATCATCATTCACTGGATTGCATGTATATTTGATGTAATTGTATTTTAAACACTGGATTGATTTGCCATGTTTTATGCACTACCTGGCAGAGACAGGTATAAAAACCTCTCACTGGCCAGTTACCTCCACACCTTGAAAAAGGGCTAGTAATAGCCTGAAACGCGTTGGTGGGAGGAGGTGGATCATCTGGAGTACTCTTGCACAGTTCCTGCTGTTTCTTCATCTTCGGCTGTGGTGAGCTTTCCATCCGGATTGGAATGTTACCCATTTGAACTTGCAAGGAGCCAGGTGTATCCCCCTGTTTGGACTTTTAATCGTATTTTTTTGGAGTGTTGAATAAAGTGTATTACTTTACCAACTGGAGTGGATATCGGTGATTCCTGGGGTACAGGGAACTTACCCCCAAAGAAACCTTTGGATGAACATAGGGCCCTGACCCTCGGTGAGTTCTATCCTATTAGTTAACTCAGAGTGTGGGAGTGTGGAATTTATGCCCAGCTGTTACCGTGTGAATACAAAAGAAACCTTGATGTGCACATAGGGCACTGATTACAGGTCAGTTGACAGTGTCCTATTTTGAGCATCAAGACGCAGGGACTGAACATACTGCAAAAAAGAAAGGAGAAAGAGGACACAGCGCCTAAGATTGCCCATTGTGTTTTGCTAGATTTTGTTCAAGATTTTAGGAGTCTTGGGGTATATCTAGGGCTGCAGTGTCTGGAGCGCGATCATTATTCTATAATTTGTTATTATTGTAATATTAAACATAAGTAACTTAATTAAGTGAAAATTGTAACAGATTTGTTCATTTCATGAGTGGGTACACACTGTAAGATATACAGCAACAAGCACCTAATCTAGCAATTACACTGGGAACAGGACATTGGGGTTCAATTTGAGAGGATCTATATCCCCTCTTTTAAAAACACTTTGTTTCTTCCTCTTTGCCTCCTTGGCAATTGTTTTTATATGTCGCAAATCTTAAAATAAACAATTAAAGGTTAAATTTTATAAATTTTTCTTGTCCTAACAGTGCGTCACGTACATACAGTAACAGTTTTTCTTCTCTTCCCTTGGTCTTGCGTTTAAGCAGGCAGGCAGCTCCCGGAGACAAGAGACAGGAGCTGGCACTTTGCGATAGAGCAGCCTGGGCCCTCCCGTCTCTGTCAAAGCGGGGGGGCCCGGGACAGAAGTACCCACAGACCCCCCCCCCCCCGTCGGTGGCCCTGCTGGTGACATGGACTGCAGGACTACCTCCAACTAAGATCGAGGAGGAAATCGATGAGGAGTGACTTGCTTGTGTGGTTTTCAGGCGCTTGGATACAACAGGGATTTAGGTGTCCTTGGAATGCTTATGGTCCTAGCCACAGTTTCTGAATGAAACAGGATGTCCCTAGGTGGCCAACGGCCTTGCCCCTGCTTATTGCAGCATTACATAAAGCTACATATACCGAGGCAAAGGGATCTGACAGGTTACATGCCCATGACACTTTTATGATATGGTATTTTACCTATGTTCAAATTGTTGGTGCCCTGTTACATATTTTATACTGTATATGGGGGCCAATGTATTAAACCTGGTGAAGTGATAAAGTGGAAGGTGATAACGCACAACAGCCAATCAGATCCTATCTTTTTCAAATCCTGCCTGTAACTTGCCAGTTAGGACCTAATTGGCTGTTGTGTTATCACCTTCCAATTTCTCACCACTCACAATTGTTCAGCTACAAAGATTGGTAAAGTATCTGCTGTGCATGTTGCAGCCACATTTGGGGCTGTGTGTGACTCAGAATGACGTAAAATAACCATAAACAAAACACACATGTGCAACAGTACTGTAAATGATATTCAGAGGAGGGGGGATGCAATTAGCTGCAGGGTTTACACCATAGCTAACTGATTATGTTACCTGGTTCAATTAGTTGTTGTTACTCCATGCTTTATTCCCTGAGAGGCCAGATATTTCCTTGTAGCATATATAGCCAAAATTGCCTAGTTAGTTAACAAAAGTGCACCGTGTTACCCCTGCGGCCAATAGCGATATGCAGCCCCGCGGCGCAGCTAATGGCTGCAAAAAAAGACTGCAGGCTAACACATTTGACTGTCGCATGCACAGTGTATTTGTCTTATGGCCAAATCGGTCAAAATTACCCATGGCTATAGTCCAAATCTAATTGCCCAGCTGCCTTATCACACTGTGTGCACACCCCTTTTAGTCTTCAAATCACATATTTCTCTCACTTAACTTTCATTTTTAAGATTATAGGAACGGCGTTCAGAAATTCCAAATGAATTGTTTACTCATAGTTTACAGTGGAGAACTGAAAGCCTGAACAGAACGATTAGTCAGTGATTTTGCAGTGCATTAAACAGTGTGCTCTTTAGAAGGTCAAACAGACTCTTATTGTCTTCATCTCAGTTAATATAAGACGCCAACACAAAGGATGATTTGTAATCTACTTGTACGTCTCTGTAATCAGGACTAGTGACTAAAATGATGAGAAGCAAAACTGGAAGACAAAATGCTGACTGAGAACAGAGGTACCATTGAAACATGATTTCATCTTTAACTCCAGTGCTATTATTACATATGGCATTACACTGTCTTGTGACTTATACATATTAATCAATGAATTTAACTCTATAGAACTGTACAATGAAGAAAAATAAATACGCATCTTTTTGGAAAAAAACATTGGCTTATCCCTTCATTAGACAGCAGCAGCAACATCAAGAGAAATAAAGCAAATACTATATATATATATATATATATATATATATATATATATATATATATATATATATATATATATAAAAGCAACCTTTGGGCATACACACTGAGCGATTTTTGTCCTTCTGAGTGATTTTTCCCGGGGGTTGACTACTTTCCATAGCAGAACGCTATGGAAAGCAGTCCACCCCATCGCTCTTCTGCTGGTAATACCAACAGATGAGCGACAGGGCCAGCGATGATATGTAACTGGCAGAAAATAAGTAATTGGCAGAAAATATGTGCAAGAAAATGATTGCTTGGCATTTAAATTCAGTGTCTGAGATTGTACTTTGTTTCATGTTTTAAAACCTTGTTTTATGCACCAATAAAATATATTTGTGTATTTCATGTGTTTGATCTGTTTGTACAACATAAATGCAAGATCCCTCAGGATACATTATTGAAATATAAAAATATTCTGAAATGCGGAATAATCCGTTATCCAAAATTCATCTGGTCCCGAGCATTTTGGATAAAGGATACTCAACTTGTTTTACAAAGTCATAATTTTTTTTCCATTGCAGCTTTTGGATACAAATTGCTATTGTTGTTTTTAAGACTGGGAGTTCCCTTTTCTAGGCAAATATCCTGTCAATATGAACTTGTATCTAGTTGGCCAAAAGCCTTTTGCTCTGGCATGGAATCTTTTACATCATATGATGGAACAAAAACTATGGTTCAATAGACTATGGGGCCTGTTTATTATCATATTTTTGACCTTATAATTATAATTTCTTATTACGACAATTGAAATCAAGTACCATTAAATGTACAGTATAATGGTATCAGGTATCGTCCCACCCTCTAATCTTAGCCATCTCTATTATGCCTAGGGGTAGATTTATTAAGCTCGGCGAAGTGATAAACTGTCTGGTTTTTATCACTGTCAGCTCATACCTGTCATTTTTCAAACCAAGCCTGTAACTTCACAGGTAGGAGCTGATTGGCCGGTGACAGTTTATCACTTCACCGAGCTTAATAAATCTACCCCCTACTTCCTTTCTTCAGGTCTTCATCCATATGCTCAAACCTCATCTCATCTGTCTGTCCTCTCTAGATCGTAAGCTCCCAGAGGAAGGGTCCACCTCTGCCATCTTCTCTAGCACTTCATTGACAGCCTTCACCTAGTCAGTGCCATTTAACCCACAATTTCTCTCGCTCATACATAAGTTATTTGCCTATTCTAGGGGTTGGGATCGTTTGGGCTACAGCAAGTTGGTCGACAGTCATTAGATCGACACCGTTAGGTCGACATGGGGAAAGGTCAACATGGGAAAAGGTCGTCATGGGTTTATGTCAATAGGTCGACACAATCATTATGTCTGGGAGGCGCATAAAGCTACAATAAGAGGAACATTGATCAGTAAAACAGCTTTTAGACGAAAGCAGGCCCAAAATGAAATCCAGAATTTAGAGAAGGAAATTTCTACACGTCTATCTCAGCATAAAAATAATCCTAGACCGGATTTACTTTTAGAAATTAACACCTTAAAAGGTAGACTTAATACAATTTTATCCCGTAGATCAGCAAATCTTCTAAAAAAATTGCAACAAAAATTCTACGATAAATCTGACAAGTCGGACGCAATTCTAGCAAGTAAACTAAAACAGAGGCATGTATCCAGTTTGATTGCTAGAATCAAAAAAAAATGACTCAAATGACATTACATATGATCCGCAACAAATAATAAAATAATTTTATTCTTATTATGAGAAACTATATAATAGAAATGATATTCACTCAGTTCAAGCTGAATTGAATAATCCATCTCTTAAAGATTTTCTTTATAGTGGGTTACTTCCGTCCTTAGATGAGGGGAAAGTTTTAGAGCTAAACAAAGATATCACAGAAGAAGAAATTCTTTCTGTCATCAAAAACTTAAAAACTTCGTCTGCACCAGGACCAGACGGGTTTACAGCTCAATATTATAAAAAATGTGCTTCAGCACTAACTCCTTTTCTTAAATTCTTTTTTCAATGATTTACTAAATGATGGTTCTTTCGATACATTGACCAGCTTGGCCAATATAGTTGTGATACCAAAACCTGAAAAAGATCCGCTCTTGGTTATCAACTATAGACCAATATCCTTACTCAATGTGGATATTAAAATTTATGCTAAGATCTTGGCAAACAGATTGGGTCCCTTACTTCCTGGCCTGATCCACCCAGACCAGGTAGGGTTTATTAGTGGACGGCAAACGTTTGATAATACTCGACGGACCATAGACTTAATCCACGAAATCCACAATCAAAGAACACCAACATTGGTTCTAAGTCTCGATGCTGAAAAAGCTTTTGATCGAGTACAATGGCCTTTTATGTTTAAAACTCTACAAACCATAGGTTTGAAAGATCGCTTTTTAAAAGGAATTTCGTCGCTTTATGATAAACCTATGGCAAGTGTATCAGCCAATGGTGTAAAGTCTCCTCAATTTTTTATCAAAAACGGTACTCGTCAGGGTTGTCCCCTTTCACCATTAATCTTTGCCCTAACAATAGAGCCACTAGCAGCTCGTATAAGAGCGAATCCAAATATAAAAGGAATTAAGATTGGAAACTCAGAGTATAAGATCTCTCTTTACGCAGACGACGTATTATTAACAATTTCTGATCCAATCCATTCTCTTCAACATTTGTTCAAAGAAATTGAGGATTTCGGAGAATTATCTGGATATAAAATTAATAAACAAAAAACAGAAATTTTAGATTTCTATATTTCACAAAAAGATAAAGATATACTGTCACTAACTTATGATTTTAAATGGCATAGACAGCGAATATCATACTTAGGTATTAATATTACCAATAACTATTGGAAACTTTATGACGCTAACTACCCCAAATTAATTGCTCAACTACAAAAAGATTTAAGTAACTTGGGTAGATATCATATCTCTTGGATAGGACGGGTAAACGCAATCAAAATGAACCTTCTCCCTCGTTTACTTTATTATTTTCAAACCTTACCAGTTAGGGTTCAAACTTGTGTTTTTAAATTCATACAACGTAAAATAATGAACTTTATCTGGTTCATGAAAAAACCAAGAGTAAATCGTAAGATAATTCAAAGACGTGCTTCGGAAGGTGGATTAGGGGTCCCTGATGTAAGATCGTATTATCTTGCAACAAGACTATCACAAAATATCCTTTGGAATAGGCCAAAATCAGAAAGAGTCTGGGTTGAAATTGAATCTAATGTTCTTAATATGCGCACTGTTTCCTCTTTATTATGGTTACCAAGAAAATCTCGACCAAAATTTTTTAAAAATCATCCGATAATTTCTTTAAGTCTAGAAATATGGGATATGTGTAATAGACTTTACAACATTGCCCCGTTGCCTAGTCCTTTGATACCACTGTCCGACAATCCCAACTTTACTCCTGGATATAAGACAAAGTCTTTTGATCCTTGGTGGCAAAGTGGAATTAGATTTCTTAATGATATTACGCAAACTGCTAAATTTCCAACATTTGCGGAAATCCAAACTTCTCGCTCAATTCCACATAAATTTTTTTACCAATATCTACAAATTAGATATTTTCATTTCTCAGTAATTTGTATATATATTTTAGTGTCTATATATAAGATGGAGTCTTCTTAAATAATAGAAAACTATATACATTTATAGTATAAACATGAATTATTATAAGCTACTAAACAGATAAGCTTTTATTTTAATGTCTAATGTGCTCTAAAAATATTACTTCTGATTTTGAACATTTGTATAAATGAATTACTTGCTATTTATTTGTATTCAATGAATTATCTTTAATAAAATATATTTGACCACAATCATTATGTCGACAGTAAAAATGTCGACATGGGGGTTTTCACTGTTTTTTGACCCAAATGTCAACACAGTCATGTACAGTTTCCAGTGCACCGCATCCCCACACATTGCTTGCTTCGCTCGCAATGCTTCGGCACGGTGCCTCGCTGCGCTTGTGTCGACCTAGACCCATGTCAACCTAGACCCATGTCGACCTAACGGTGATGACCTAATTATTGCCGATCAACTTGCTGTAGACCCAATGACCATATCCCTATTCTAGTGGCTCAACTCCTGTTATACTCCCTTCACATAGCAAAATCCAGGATTTAGATCCCGGCACTTGGTCTGGCACATTCAGATTATACCCAGGTCATAGGTGCCGATTCTGTGGGTGCTCAAGGGCCCGAGCACCCATGGAAATTGAAGAGCACTCACGGGCCCGTGTCCCGCTGCTGGGCCGCCAAATTAACTTGCTAATTTGTGGCTGCAGCACCCACATTGCCAGACCTGCCTCCTGGGAAACAGTATGCCGGGAAGAGTGTATTCTGTCCGCGGAGTACCTGCACTGTGGGGGCATTTATGTACCTGCACTGTGGGGGTATTTATGTACCTGCACTGTGGGGGCATTTACAGTATGTACCGTCACTGTGGGGGCATTTATGTATGTGGAACTCTGTTGCCGTAATTTAAATATTGGAGACAACTGAACGTAATATAAATTGGTATTATTTTGTGGCCACACCCCTTCCCCATGAAGCCACTCCTCTATATTTTTGGCTTGAGCACCCACCAGCAAAAACATAAATCGGCACCTATGACCCAGGTCATCCATTATACAGAGGGTGACCCGAGTTTAACCCTTGTTAATAATAATGATGATGATGATAATCATCCTAATTTGAAGATTAAAGCTAGCAATGTGTTGCTAAATAGTATTCTACTAATCACTTACAGAAATAATAATAATGATAAAAAATATTTTTAGAGTTACACATAATGCAATGTCTCCATTTAAAAAAATATAGGGTGACATTTAATAGACTGCGATATTTTTATTTATTTTTGCGAATTCTAGGCAACAAAATGGCTTTTTCACACTTTTTCCCGAAATCGCGTACTTAATAGGGTGCGTTAAATCCCATAATTTGCACATTTTGTGTGATAACTCGCACTTTCTTACTTGCCGGTTTTATTTCGCATTGTTATCGCGGATTCAGTATGAAATCCCGGCGGTCGGGATCCCGGCATTCAAAATCCCGAAGCCGGAATCCCGACTGCCGAAATCCCGACAAGGGGGGGACATGGATCACCCCCCCTTGCGGGCCCGGTGTCTCGCTACGCTCGGCACGCTAATTTATTCTCCCTCCAGGGGTGTCGTGGACACCCACGGAGGGAGAAAGTGTCGGGATTTCGGCGGTCGGGATTCCAGCGTCGGGATTCTGAATGCCGGGATCCCGACCGCCGGGATTTAAACGGCATCCCGTTATCACATCCAGGTGTTTTTACATTGAAAAGTATACAAATCGCTTATTTGCGCAAGTGGAATTCGCATTTCAAAAGTGACTAAAAATCGCCACTGGTGCAGACCAGGTCCTGATGGGCAAATTAACCCAGAGGCAACTTTGAGGCAACTTTGGTCAAGTGCAGAAATGTTAAAATTTCACACAGGCGTCGTCATTTTCAACCAGAGTGGTGTGGAGTTGGTTGCTTGTGACTTTGATCATTTGGAGGAGCTGCGCAGGAGGAGGGAGGAAGCTGCGCGCCAGATCCAGGTACCCCGACTTCTGCATGCTTCACGTAGGTATTGTGCTAGGCTTTACCTGGACTCCCTCTCTGATCAACAGGTTGTGGGGATGTTTAGGCTGAACCGCAATAAACTCTTGAACTTATATGAGCTAGAGATGAGCGGGTACGGATCCCCGAGATCCGACAGATCCAAATATCGGGATCCGGGTCAGGATACGAGTCGGCTCGGGAGTTCCCGCCTGAATTCCGGACCAATAACGAGGCCGAACATCATCATCGCGCTGTCGGATTCTTGCGGGATCTGGATTCTATATAAGACGCACGTGCGCCCCGCCATCTTTACTCCAGCATAGGAGAGGGAAGAGGGTGGTTGTGCTCTGTGCTGTGTGCTGTGCTATAATAATAATACAGGTTGAGTATCCCGTATCCAAAATGCTCGGGACCAGGTGAATTTTGGATAACGGATTATTCCGTATTTCGGAATATTTTAATATTTCAATTATGTATTTTGAAGTATCTTGCATGTATGCTGTATAAACACATAAAATACACACAAATATATTTTATTACCACATAAAATACACACAAATATATTTTATTTGTTCAAAAAACAAGGTTTCAAAACATGAAACAAAATTTGTGTACTATCTCAGATATTGAATTTGAATGCCAAGCAATCATTTTCTTGCACATATATAGTGCCAGTTACATATCATGTCACCAGTAGTGCTGTTACAAATGTCCCCAGTGAGTTTTTAGCAAAAAAAATTTTTTTTTTCACTTTCTGGAATGTATGGTTTTCGGAATAATTCGGATAACGGATACTCGGATACGGGATACTCAACCTGTATATTATTGTGCTGCTGCTCACTCGATTAGCGTCTGCAGGGGCTGCTGTACACAAGTCCAGTGTACAGGGGCTGCAGTGGCCAGTGTACAAGGGGCTGTACAGGGGCTGTGTTCAGTGTGACAGGGCTTGTGTCCAGTGTGACAGGGCCTGTGTACAGTGTGACAGGGTCTGTGTCCAGTGTACAGGGGTTGTGTCCAGTGTACAGGGGCTGTGTCCAGTGTACAGGGGCTGTGTCCAGGGGCAGTGAACAGGGGCTGTGTACAGGGGTTGTGTCCAGTGTGACAGGGCCTGTGTCCAGTGTGACAGGGGCTGTGTCCAGTGTACAGGGGCTGTGTACAGGGGCTGTGTCTAGTGTACAGGGGTTGTGTCCAGTGTAAAGGAGCTGTGTACAGGAGCTGTGTCCAGTGTCCAGGGGCAGTGTCCAGTGTACAGGGGTTGTGTCCAGTGTACAGGAGCTGTGTCCAGAGGCTGTGTCCATTGTCCAGGGGCTGTGTCCAGGGTGACGGGCTGTGTCCAGTGTCCAGGGGCAGTGTCCAGGGGCTGTGTCCAGGGGCAGTGTCCAGTGTCCAAGGGGCTGTGTCCAGTGTGACAGGCTGTGTCCAGTGTAAAGTAAGGAAAATAAATAAAAGTAATAAATAAAATAAAAACACATTTTTGGAGGATGATGGAGGAGGAAATTGTGGGAGATCAGCAACCTGATAGAAGTGCTGAAGCTGCTACCACCAGTCATGACAAGGCCGATACCTCTTTGTATTTTTTGCTCTTTGGAGCATTTCTCTTTTTTTGGGATAATTTATTAAACTGCCACCCTGTCTGCCCCTGCAGTGCCGCACTGCTTCCAAGATGTGCCAGGTTGGAAGTGTAAGGTCCACATGTATGTGATGCCCACTGCTGTCGCTTAGCTTAGTCATCCAGCTACCTCGGTATACCCTTTTGGCCCAACTACAGTAAATGAAAACAATTTTGTAAGCTGTGAAATGATCAAAACTGACTAGAAATGAGTGGAAACTAATGTTATTGAGGTTAATAATACTTTAGGGGCAAAAACAGGCCCAAATTCTGTTATTTTAGCCATTTTTAGCATTTTTTCATAAAAATCCAGATCCAAAACCAAAACCCACAAGGGTGGTTTTGCCAAAACCAATCCAGATCCAAAACACGAAGGGAGATCCAGATCCAAAACCAAAACCCGAAAAAGTGGCCGCCGCACATCTCTAATATGAGCAGGTGAGAGATGATTTGGACCCTTACTATGCAGTGTCTGGGCTGCAGAAATTTGTGTGCCCTCTACTTATTGGCCACAGGCTCCACTCAGGCTGTAACCTCCTGGTCGTTGGGGGTCTCACACGACACTTTCTCTAAGCATTTCACTCAAGTGTTACTTGCTTTGTAGAAGTTGTGGCGCGCATATATCAGATTCCCACATTGTGAGTCCGAGTGGCAGGACCTTAAGGTGGCTTTCTATCGGCTCTCAGCATTCCCAAACATGGTGGGAGCCATAGATTGCAGCCACATTGGGCTTCGGGCACCGCACGTGAGGGGACACGTCTACGTCAATCGGCGTGGGCGTCACTCTCTGAACGTGCAGGTGGTATGTGATGCCAACCTAAAAGTGTGGTTGCAGACTACCCAGGGAACTGCCATGATGCCTATATTCTGCATATTTCACAGTGATACTGTGGGGGTTATTTTGGTTCACTCTTTCTGACAAATTCCTTGTTATGGAGCCCACACACGCACCGATCCCGGCGTGCGTTGTGGGCTTAACTAGCACACATAGCATTGCATCGTATGCCTTGTGCATACGATGTGCATGCGATGCGATGCTATGCTAGAAAAAGCTAGTACAAAAAGTATGTGCAGCACATACTTTTTGTACTGTACGATGAGGTGCCGCGGGAGCGCGCACCCCATCGTACAGCATCGAACCGCCGGCAACGGTGCGTGTTTGGGCTCCTTTAGATGGACAAAACCATGTGGATGCAGATGTAACAGTGCACATGGTTTTGTCCATCTAAGAAGGAATTTGTCAGAAAGAGTGAACCAAAATAACCCAGTGTATGTGAGATATTTTATTATATATTATATATGCTCTGATAGAATCCCAGCTGCTGGATTTTTCACTGTGTGGCAACAGCAGTGAGCAACCAAACATTTGAGTTGCTCTTCATTTTCAGGAATACAGCTCAGGTTTCTGTGTACAGTAATCACTCAGGAATTAAGCAATAGCAAATTAAGTTCAGTCTGAGGTCAAATTCCAGGTATTCAGCAAATAGATATATATATATTTTTATTTTAACAGCAACAAAGAATGTATAACCAGAGGCGTAACTCTGGGAGGCAATGGAGTCATCTGCCGACGGGCTCCTGCTCCCAAGGGGGCACCGCTCCTCTCCTGTGAGTTTGAATCAGTTAATTGAAAGCTGTCAATATCGCTTTTGTGGATGACTTACTCTCCTAACTGTACAATATACTTCACACTCATACCTCCCAAATGTTTTTATTTCGGCGGGACAATCCAGTATTTCTGGGATTGTTTCGCTGCCCCACCTATGGGTAGTGTGGAAGTCTAGGTACACACACGCCATTTTGTGATAGTATGGCCGCCATTTTGGTTCGCAGAGTTGCGCAAATAAAGTTTCCATACCCGAGTATGTGTGACAAGGTGGACCAGAAGAGTAGACATACTATCACACGTAAATTCATAATAACACACTTACACGAAAGGAAATATAGTTAAAAGGTTTAGAACGCCACACATAGCTTAGTTAGCCCTGCACACATCTGTCTGTATCGTGTTTAGTATCGTTCCGCTCAGCTCATCACGCAAAGTATTCCGGTCATTGCGAATATTTCGCAATGTACACTGTCCGATAGTTATGGACATAATCCATAACTCCAGAGACAGTTTCTGTTGTAAGTAGTTAACAAAGGAAACTAGCTCAAACCGGTTCTTATCCTTGCTGACGCCGAAACCACCAAACAAAGGACTCTTAAAGTTCCCTCCCCTGCACCTGGTCAGACCAGGTACAGCGTCTAACCTCCAATCACAGTGGACCGGACATATGATCTCTGGCCAATGAGAATGGCCTTTTGACCTCCCCCTTCTGACCCTATAAGATATGCGACCCAGAGCAGCCAGGGTCTCTTCGGCACAACTACTTTCCCTGGACCTTCCTACCGGACTATCGCTCATTCCTGAACGATAGTGAGCTCTGACCGGACTGCTTTTCACATACTAGATGACCACGGTAAACGGTTGCATTTTCACGGTATTTATTCTTAAAGTATTGTTGGCTGATTGTGTCTTGTATTTGTATTCTTTCCCCTTAGCAGAGTTTGTTTAGTATTCATTGTTATTGTATTGTATCACTTGTTATACCTGTTTATTCTTATTTCTGTAACCCCCTTTTGTCCATTAGGGACTTTAATACAATCTTTTTACGGAGTTCTAACCTCCTTACTTCTATTCAGTGGTCGTGTCTAGTTATTCGCATAATAGCGATAAGGTACATTAAGGACTCTGTCCTTACATTACGGACTCTGTCCTTTAAGGTATATTCGCACAATTGGAGACAAAGTCCTGCGAAAGGATCTCTTATTAAGGTATCGGTTCTTGGTGTATAACATACAATAGACTGTACGCTGCGCTGCGCTACGTTTTGTTCGCACGCAGTTAGGTATAACGGGTAAGCAGGTTACGGACACATTACGTAACCTGCGCTTTCCACTTATTGTCTCCTTGGTCATATCATATCAACATTAACAATTGGGGTGCTCGCCCGGTCGTTTCACAGTCCAGAACTCAGTACCAGGCGTGCGACTCGACCTATACCAGCAAAAGGGTGGAAGTATTTATTTGTTTCCATTGCTGGATAGGCCGATTCCACGGCGGTGCGGGGTTCGGGAAGTGCTAGCGCTGAACCCGGAGTACAATAAGTGAAAGCCACATGTTTTAAAGCATATCATACCTAAGTGTTTAGTAAACTGTACTTCTGCCTGCCACAAGTAGTTTAACGGGGTATAGTGTCTTGGGCTGCTTTGTTTATTATAGTATATGTACCACGTGCGATAAGGTTCGCACACGTGGAATCTGTGTTTATTATAGTACATAGAGGATCCCCTCTGTGCAAAACTATAATTGTTTATTGTTAGCTACCGCAAAAACAGGGACTCCGCCACGTGGCGACAAGTCCTGGGCCTTTTGCAGTAACGTAAAGCGTCTATTGTGTATTACGCAAGGTGCGCGCGCACGTGCCCACATCGGGAAAGTTTCGCATCTTTGTACGTGGTTTACGGATTAAGTACGGGATTTATTTCGCATCTTGATACGTAACTCTCGGACAGAGTTAAGGGATTTATTCCACATTCAGGCGCAATTACTGCGTATAGCGAAACCCGAGCGCAACCTTGCAAATACACTATAGAACACGTGGGTGGCCGATTCATCGGCGGCCTGTGAACAAGCGCACGTACACACGTGGCTGTTCATTGGTACTGCACACGCAGCACACATAGGAAGAAGTGAACAGTATTTAAATCACTAGCTTTATTTAAACAGTATAGTAATATACTGCGAATGAAGCGGTGATTTAAGAAAAGAAAATAAGGTTTTCTTTTTGTTCATTTTCTCATAAGCAAGCAACTCAAGCATTATTTTAATAGATTCCTATAGCTTATTATAAGGGATTTATACCTGCATAAGAATCTAGTGAAAAGCTACCGGCCTGGGAAAAATTTTCTGTACAGAAATATTTCAAAAATAAGCATAAGACCTAGGTGTAAATAGCGCCCAGTGTGAAAAAGAACTGAGGCGGACGGGTGTGGGACGGACACAACCCAAGCGCAGTGTAATAGGACAGGTCCAGTTAGGACAGGGTGTACGTGCCGACGTACACATAGGAACTGCCCCTTCAGTGGAATTAATTCCGCTAGGAGGGTACAAGAAGATATATCGGAACGCACTTGTTTCCGATTAGCTACTTTAGAAATCCGATTTTTGGGGGTATAGGAAAACAAGTTTGTTATACCCTGGAAAAATTGTGCCGCATCAAGCAAGTTGGCTAGAAGTTCGCTGCTAGTTGAGAGCTTGGTGATTGAGTATAATACCTCGTATCCTTCGCACCTGCTTGACTGTGGGATGTTCTAGGAAGCTGTAGAAGTGAGTGTTTGGGGAGCTCTCAGATAAGTAATAACCCACCGATATCTATTAAGCTGTGAACGTTTATTCCTGTAACTATGGGTAATAACGGGTCACGCTGTGATAACGTGCATGTTAGGGAGGAAGCAAGCCAGCCAAAAGGATCGGCTGCTTTTATTATGTGCAAGAAGCACGGTGAACTCGCAGTTGTTTACCAAAATAAATGGAGAAAAATGACACAAGGCAGCAAGTTAGAATTTCCCAGTGTTGGTAGCTTCGATCCAGAAATCTTATCGGCAGTAAAAGATGAAATATGCCTACTCTCCAGCCGTAAGGAGAGAGTGAAGCATATAGATATTCTTAAATTGTGGCAGAAGGAAGGACAGGAACAATGGGGAATCAAAGGTCTGGCAATACCGGACACAATCAGCCACAATAAAAATGCAACCGTTGCCGCAATAGAATCAGCTCCCCCACCCCCATATGTGCCGAAGGGGTTAATGACTTATAAGAAAGACATAAGTAATAATGTATCCATTGCTAACTTGTACCCTGTTTTTACCCTCTATAAGCAAGATACAGATCCACAAGGGAGATTCCTGACATCAGCCATCCCTTGCGAAGCTAGCGGAAAGGAGAGAGAGGCTGAGACAGCCCAAGCTGCTGTTGCCGTTCTGGTCGAGGAGATGGCTGATGCCAGGAACACGATTGGAGACACAGGTAAGTACACACAACACAGCACAGAGATAGTTGCTCCTGAGATGTTGTCCAATGGTGCAGGGGGGATACAGATCCGCCCTCTGCACACAGTGGAACCTCCTTGTGGACGGGGAGACGGGGATGAGGTAATGCCTGTAAAGGATAGTAACATGCACAATACATGGACACGATTGGAACGTCATTCAATCATCAAAAATTTCCCTGATCCCAGCAAAGATCTGGCAAAGTGTCAGAAATTTGTAAGGGAGCGAGGAAATTCAGATGAGCCCACCAATAAAGATTGGCGATACATGTTGAGAGCTTGCCTCCCTTCGCACATAAATGTCCAGAAGTTCATTCGAGACAGTGGTGTGGAGGGCGATAAGATTTTAACTGAACAGGGCAACCAGGAAAATATACGCCTAATAAATATACAATTGGGTGTATATTTCCCAGGGACAGTTGAAAATACCCTAGGGTTCACCATCACACAGAAAGATGGTGAAGTAGCTAGCGAATATTTCAACCGGGGTTTGATGGCGATATCAAAATACACTGGTGTCTCTAAACCTAAGGACGACCCCCACTTGAGGGAGCTGATTGTGTCTGTGCTGGTGGAAGGGCTTAACAAAAACCTGAGAGCCAGAGTCCAAACTTCCTTTCCAAATTGGCGTGGAATGACAGTAGACGCCCTACGGAAATCTGCTGTGGACCACGACCGCAACATTAAGAAGCACAGGGAACTGCAAACTGACAAACTAATGATGGTTAGCATCCAAGCCCTTACTAATGCCCCAAACAAAGCTGCCTACCAACGAAACACCAGGGACACAGGTAGAAAGCCAATTATCTGTTACAACTGCAATAGGGAAGGTCACTACTCAGCTCATTGTAGGTCAGGAAACCCCAGGAGTTATCAAGACACATAAGCGAGAATGGGAATCTCACAAAGGTGAGACACGGAGATACCCAGCCCCTAGACAATGGGAGGAGACAGACAGGTCACGCAACATGCCTCCTCCCCATCTGATGACTGACACTGTGCTAAGGGCAACCCAGGTCAGACAATAGGAAGCAGGTCATACCTGCATCCTACAACCAGTTAGACTAACTCAATACCTTAGGGAGGAGCCTCAGATATGGGTAAGTGGAATAGTTTAAAAATAAAGTTTTTTGTATCAAACCTGTTAACAAAATTCCCTCCTGGTCTAGGTTGTGTCAAGCAATTAGTAGCAGCAAGTGGGGTAACAGGAAAAATACAGCATTACCCACTGACAAAACCAGCAGATGTTACAAGCGAGCCTCTGCATACCAAACACTCTTTTCTGTTAGCTGCAGCGGCCCGACTAACCTCCTGGGTAGAGATTTACTATGCAAAATGGGATGTGTCATCTATTACACCCCTGATGGGGTATTTCTGGACACTCCTAGAAATCTTACACAAGAAGTGCAAGATATGCTGGACAGTCCTCAGAGGCTAATGTTGTATTCCACTGTTAGAGAGTCAAATCCATCTAAGGTAGCTAAAAACTACAGCACAAATACCGAGTTCCCTTTGAACTAAAGATGGGAAGGACACAGGATCAATGGCAACCATAGCTTCAATAGAAACCCTGTTAAAAACAGAAAGTATAGCGCCCCAAAGTACAGCTTCACCATTCGAAACCTGAGGTTGAGCTGGGAAAATACCCAGTGAAATAACAAGGTTCCCAAAAGAGAACTTTTAGCTAAATACCCCTAGACACAGCCCATAGTCACAACCACACTGGGAAACAGAAAGAAAGGGAGGGCTTATGGATCTGAACAGGAGTTGAAAAGGGTAAGAACCAAATAGTTGAGAGCCAATTCCCCCATAGTGCAAAATCCTGGCGTCCTCAAAATAAAAGAAAAATGTTTCTGTAGAAAATAAATGTACACATTACTGTCATAAATATCTTCTACCCTTTTTGAGTTTATCTCTCTCTCTTTTTCCAATTTTTTTCTCCTTCCCCTACCCTTCTGTTCCAGAAACCCACAAATCATAGAAAAACAGTTCGAAGAATCTGTCGCACCCCCAGCAGAGAAATACCATTGTGAATATGCGGTACCCTGTAAAGCGAGTAGTCACAATATAGATATTTTTCAGTAAATCTTGAACAAAGTCCAAATAACTTTAAGCATTACTCCTAATGTTGCCCAGGGCAACCACAGCCACCATCTTGTGAAAAGCAGTCCAAGTAATGCACAAAGCATTCCCCTTCTACAAAGAATGAAAAGGGTTGTAAAACGCATTTACATATAAATAGGTGCAATCACAATACCCATGTCTTCACAGACAGATGTGGACAATAAAGAAGGAGAAACAGGCCTGATTACAGCTTTTTGCCATGGGTAAAAACTGACACAAGAGACCATGTGATTTAGAATATTAGACCTGCTGAGGGGGCGGCAGATATAGTGACGTAAGAAACCTGGTGATGCCAGTCTGACCAATGTCGTACTGCAGTGTACAATTAAACCCTATTACTTAAGCACTTCATATTTGTCTACACAGTGTAGTTGCCATAGCACTACTGGTAAACAAAACTGAGAATGTGGTGTTGGGGTGTGTTTTAACTGTTTATGCTCCTCGTATAGTCTGGACACTCCTAAAATTCTGCCTAAACATGTGAAAAATATTCATCAGCCAAGTTCACTAAATGGGAACCTGCATTGATGTTACCAGTAAAAATGGGTAGTATTGTAAACCCAGCAACACTCTTACCAGGTGTGCCCACTAAGGCACAAAGGGTGGAGTGGTGCTGAGGTTGCTGGAATGGTGGAATTTAGTGGGAGCCGAGACGAATATGATTGCATGACATGTTTGAATCAGACCTTTGCAGCATGCCCCCAAAGGGTGGTAACAACCCATTGGAAGAGGTAATTCATTTTAATTCATTTTTTTTTCGTTCTTTCCACAACACCGAGAGGGAAAATTGTACACTGGCTATACCGTAATAGATGGAAAAGGCATAGTAGAGGCTGAACCCATTGGACGGCTCACTCAGCAACAGCAGTCTCATTAGTAGTACTGCGGGCTGAGAGGAAAACAGCCAATATTCATGCCGACTCCAAGTATGTTTGTTGGGGTAATACAGAAGATCGTAGGCCCTATGGCGCCTCAGATGTTCTGTTTCAGTAGCTGGCACTCCAGTGGCGCAAGCGTTGTAAGTTTAAAAGATTTCTGACAGTCACACAGCTGCCGGACAGAGTGGCTGTTATCAAGTGTAAAAACCACATCCTCAATGAGGATTCAGTGTCACTTGATAATGAACATGCTGGCAAGGCAGCTGGGTGAGCCATGCGCTCTGCGGATAATGTTTGTGGTCCCCCTATAAATGTCAGTATATTCACATAGTAATACAAGATTTGTGTCCCCTGCAGGAGAAGCAGTCTGGAAGCCGAAGGGATGTGGACAGGAATAGAAAGATGGACAAGGTAAACCAGTGACTCTAAGAACATGCCAAACTGTCAGGACAGAGATAGCCCATGGCCTGATTTGTCTTGACAGGGAAGGTATGTGGAAAAATTAGTCCAAAATTACTGGTGTGCCCACAGACAGGTAAGACGACAGAATCATGCCTTACTTGTCTGGGGGAAACAAACTGCAACGGCTGTTCCCACAGAGCCATCTCCACATCCCTCCTCCAGCAGGATCCTCTGCAGGTAATACAAAATTGGCTTTGTACAGTCCACTCTAGAAGCATTTAAGTTATTTCTTTATTTTTATATATATATATATATATATATGTTGACGTTTGTGTGTATAGATATGGCAGCCCAGAAGCACCCTTGAGTATGCAAATATATATAAAAGGTTTAAGTCATGTGTTAACCTTCAGGGACTGATGGTACACCCCATAATCTCCTTTTGTAGTAGTAAAATCACTCTCAGAACTCCACCTCATTGGTCCCCATCGAAACATTGCTTGGCGGGCAGCCACAGGTTATGGTAATCCCACAAGGAGATCCTAGACCACAAATGCAAGTGATGTATCCACACCTGGAAAACTGCAGCAAAAGGACTTTGTTGACACCTGTTGTGAACTATCATAACCATGAACCAGGAGATGTTGTTGTTGTTTCCCCTGCTTTGCCATATACAGGTTGCTTGATAGACCTTTGAAAAAAAACCACCCCAAATCTTGTTGACCAGCACTACCTCAATAACAAAGTCGCAGAGAGAGAGATTCGGGTACGTTCATCCTACTGCCAAAGGAACTGAAAACCAGAAGGTCCTTACACTCGAGGGCGAAAGAAAGGAATCGCTAAGAGGCACCATTTCGGGAGGACTGGAGAGCAGCTAAGGTCAAGCAACCTGTACAAGCTACAAAAGGGACTGTGACACACCCCACTGGTAACAGGTTGAAAGGATCACTAACAAAATTTTTCCTTTCTCAGTTTTCTCTATTGTTGTGGGTCCTATTCTTGTCTTCCCCCCCACTATCCGTTCTTATCCTCAAAAGCAAGGATACCGCCGCCGCCCTGCTGCCAGGCATTGGACGGACGATACAGAGTTCTGAGAGTGTGTAACCCGTCCCAGCTTAGGTTAAGGTAGAATCTATAAACTTGACACCTTACCCAGGACCGGATGTTTAATACCATCATACTTAAAAGCATACCAAAAAGAGAGACAACAAAGAGTTCAAGGGTCTGTTGTCACAAACAATACCTACCAAAGGATGCCATATTTGTGAACGTGTATATGTTGTAACCACCCCTGTTTTTATTTTTATCCCAAAATTGTACATTATCCTTCGTGACCCTGAGTAGATTGTTCGATAAATGCGGCCCATCGTTTATCCATGATCCTGGATCGGCCGAGAGCAGATGGTTTACTCCCCTTATATGTTTATTTCATGGATCCCAATTTCTTTGTTAGGATTATGAATTTCTGTTTTGTCGTGTGAAATATTTTGTAATGTAACAGTTTTATATTTACTGTTAAAGGGTGGACTGTGGAAGTCTAGGTACACACACGCCATTTTGTGATAGTATGGCCGCCATTTTGGTTCGCAGAGTTGCGCAAATAAAGTTTCCATACCCGAGTATGTGTGACAAGGTGGACCAGAAGAGTAGACATACTATCACACGTAAATTCATAATAACACACTTACACGAAAGGAAATATAGTTAAAAGGTTTAGAACGCCACACATAGCTTAGTTAGCCCTGCACACATCTGTCTGTATCGTGTTTAGTATCGTTCCGCTCAGCTCATCACGCAAAGTATTCCGGTCATTGCGAATATTTCGCAATGTACACTGTCCGATAGTTATGGACATAATCCATAACTCCAGAGACAGTTTCTGTTGTAAGTAGTTAACAAAGGAAACTAGCTCAAACCGGTTCTTATCCTTGCTGACGCCGAAACCACCAAACAAAGGACTCTTAAAGTTCCCTCCCCTGCACCTGGTCAGACCAGGTACAGCGTCTAACCTCCAATCACAGTGGACCGGACATATGATCTCTGGCCAATGAGAATGGCCTTTTGACCTCCCCCTTCTGACCCTATAAGATATGCGACCCAGAGCAGCCAGGGTCTCTTCGGCACAACTACTTTCCCTGGACCTTCCTACCGGACTATCGCTCATTCCTGAACGATAGTGAGCTCTGACCGGACTGCTTTTCACATACTAGATGACCACGGTAAACGGTTGCATTTTCACGGTATTTATTCTTAAAGTATTGTTGGCTGATTGTGTCTTGTATTTGTATTCTTTCCCCTTAGCAGAGTTTGTTTAGTATTCATTGTTATTGTATTGTATCACTTGTTATACCTGTTTATTCTTATTTCTGTAACCCCCTTTTGTCCATTAGGGACTTTAATACAATCTTTTTACGGAGTTCTAACCTCCTTACTTCTATTCAGTGGTCGTGTCTAGTTATTCGCATAATAGCGATAAGGTACATTAAGGACTCTGTCCTTACATTACGGACTCTGTCCTTTAAGGTATATTCGCACAATTGGAGACAAAGTCCTGCGAAAGGATCTCTTATTAAGGTATCGGTTCTTGGTGTATAACATACAATAGACTGTACGCTGCGCTGCGCTACGTTTTGTTCGCACGCAGTTAGGTATAACGGGTAAGCAGGTTACGGACACATTACGTAACCTGCGCTTTCCACTTATTGTCTCCTTGGTCATATCATATCAACATTAACAGTAGCAGTGTCCTATAGTGGAGTGGGAAGTTGGGAATCCACCTGTTACTTGCAGAGCAGTGGTGAATAGACACATGTACACAGCATTTATTCACTTGGACTGGAGGCATACCTGCAGCTCATAGAACGCTAGGCATGACCCCACAGTTGAAAAAATATAGTGTGGACTCAAGGGAAACATCACAATCATAGACCACGCCTACTAATGACAAGACAACGCCCCCTAATTATCATCATGTGAGTTTGTCCCAGTAATACAAAGATGGGAGTTATGATATTTGGTTATACCCGGGGGGGGGGGGGGGGGGGCCTTACTAATATTCGTATCTTCAAACAAACAAATTCATCACTCAAAGTTAAATGTTAGTCAAACCTTCAGAAAGTAAAAAGGTCAGTTACATACATGTTTATCCTCTCTCAGTGATTACTTAGTATACAAGAAGAAGAAGGCTAAAGGTGCCCACACATGGATAGATTTAATGCAAATCCAATGTCTTCTACTATTTCCATTGGAATCCAGAACACTCCTGGCCAAACAATATCATGCACACAACCAGAATGATTGAGAACGGATCAGAGGGTAACGTGTCTTTTTTTTCATTAATTCTTTTGTTAAGGATTGAGCATAACATGAATGCAGACAGTTTACAATACAGTCATGTAGAACAGGGAACAAAAGCGGTAAAAATCAGTTTTGCTAAAGAACAATTAAATATGGTTGTTACAAGTATTTGACATTTTACATTTGTTTGTAGATAATTCTGGATGGACATGACTGGAGAACCACACACAATCAATTCTGGAATTTGAAGATCAATTGGTGAATTTTCAGAAACAAAGATGTGTCATTTTGGGCCTTATTCTGGTTGGTGCGGCCGGGCCGTACGCGTACGTTCCGGGGTTTTTCACGATCTGCGCATGCGTACAATCGCCAATGCGCAGGCGCGAACACTCCACAACGCTTACGGACGGGTCTCTCCGTGCGAAAAAACCTGTACGCGAGAGTACGGGCATTGGGGGCGGCATAGGGGCGTGTTGAGGGGAGCGGCCGAAATAATGAGGGAAAATGGGCGTAAATATGGGCGTACACGGGGGTGTGCACCAAAAATGAACGGTGCTACTACCGCACGATCGCCTAAAGCACCGTTCATTTCGGACACAAAACAGGCGGCCGCCAACCGCCACCTCAGACCACCCCTACAGATACCGCATGCCTGCGTGCGCCTGGGTTTGCTAATTAACGCTGATTACTACTCAAACACATACACCTGAATGTAATAAGCAATGCTGCAGTCTATTAAGTCAAAACCATGATTTCACTACCTGCAAGCCACACACAGCACTCAAACACATTGGAAGCTTATCTTTCTATACTTCTCTACATTTAAAGGTTTGTTTAATTTAAGGTAAGACTCTTTTTAAGACCTGCTTATATATGCTAAGGTAGGTATTTGTTAAACAGTTATACACATTCACTACGTGCTTTCATAGACTTTACACAGTAGCACACTCAATCTACACAAGTCGACATGTGTCAACGTGTTCACTCTAATACAAACATAGGTTTTGTATTTATGATACAATAACATAAACCACATCTAACACCTACAAAGTATGTTTCAGCAATGTTTTAAGCCCATGCCCACTATTTTGCACACAATCTTTGTATAGTACCCAAAATACAGAACTCATACCTCCCAACTGTCACGATTCCGTCGGGACAGTCCCGATTTTCGGGTCCTGTCCCGACGTCCCACCCGCGGCAGGCATTGTCCCGCTGCGGGGGGTGGCAGTTGGGAGACCCCCCAATCTAGTAGAATAGACGCTGTGCGCATGCGCACAGCGTCTATTCTCGTATGAAAATGAGTCCGTGGCTAATTAGCATAAGCCGCGCCCTCATTTGCATACGCCCCGCCCCCTTTTCGGGCGCTCGCGCGGCTTCGCTGCGCGAGTGTCCCTATTTCCTCCGGACAGAAGTTGGGAGGTATGCAGAACTGTACCACTATCTGATCTGCTATGAATTGGATTTTACTACACTCTGGATGTAAGATGCCACCAATCACATTATTGCACTCACATCTCTCTAACAAAGGATTCCTACATCTGCTTATGACACTGTAAAATCATATATATTTTAAAAGTTATACATGTTTGTTCACAAGCAATTTTCTCATGTTTGGCCGATTCACAAATCTTTTTTTAGGGAGGACACATATGCATTCCTACACAAATGTACCTTTTGACCCTTGTTTGTCTGCCTCACCCACTCCATGAGGAAAGCATTGTTCTGGACCTGCTTTTACCTACTACTGTAGGAGCTACCTCACCTGCACACAAACTGCTTTCTCACCTATTAAGTTGCTCTGCACATGTGCTGACACAAACTAATTAGCAGGGAAAAGTTGGATAGGAACATGGGAATGGCCATGGAGAGGGTTACACATGGGAAACTTCTACCACACTTCAACAAATGTTCAAAAATACCCTGGTCAGTAAGTACACATAAATGTAGTATTTGTTTCACACAAGAAATTACACATACAACAATTTTGTTTTAATTGGTAAAATAAATTTATTTGCTGTTCAGCATCACAGCTTATTTGACACTTTAATGTCATAAATCAAATAAACAAATAAAATATACACAAAAATAAAAAAAACAGCCAGAACAAGAGGTTGCATATCTCCAAACATGTGTTACCCTGCAAATGCAATGGTGAAAGAAATGGGGACACCAGAATACGTACTGCAACAACCAGGGTGAATACTAAGCAAGATACACACCACCAAAAATTTATCCTGCATTTGTAGAGGTCAAAATAAGAACTTTAATGCCCATGGCACGAAAATGGATCGATGGCCAACTCAGGAAGTGGATGTCCAGTGCAATTTAAACATTTGGGGTCCAACCACAGAGGAAGTGAACCAGGTGTCATTATTTGGGCCCTTTTTTCCCCCTTTTAGATGGGGCCTTGGGGACAGGGGCCTTTGGCTCAGATGGCTTGCGGCGTCTTCCCCTAGTGGACACAGGAGGGTCAGCAGAGGTGGAAGGTTGGGGAGCAGCTTGGGGTGGGCCAGCAGATGGGGGATTGTCCCTTAGGGACCTGGCGGTGGTCAGCAGCTCCGCAAGAATTTCATTCTGGCGGCTGAGGTGTTGGCCAATGCTTTGCATGCCAGCCGCCAGAGTGTCATTCATGCGGTTGAAGGCCTCACACTGCTGCCTGTTTGTGGCCTTCCAATCCGCCAGAAATTCCCCAACCTGCTGCTGACGGACCGCAGCATCCACCCCTTGCTGCTCGATCCTCTCCAGCATCACCATCACGCTGGCATCCCATGTCTCCTGTGGCTGGGGGTGTCGTCTTGGTGGAGGCTGGACCACTTGCTCCACCTGTGGCTCTGCAGAGGAAGATGCTGCCGGTTCATCCTGGGTTTCTGCTTCTTCTATGATAATAATTGAAAACAATGTCACCATCACATACGCACAAAAAAATATCTTTCAAAATACAATGCATTACTGTGACTTACCATCAAAAGCAGCAGCAAAGACCTCCGCCGGGAGCTCACTATCCATATTGGATATCCCCCTGACCTCGGCCACATCAATGACATCCAAGGCGTCCTGCTCCAGGGGGGTATACTCCAAATTATCTGGCATAGGCCCTCTCCCGGTGGACATGCTGTGGTTGTACCGGTCAGTCATCTTCCTCTTCAGTGTCGTTTTGAAGTCTGTCCACCTACAAGTTTAAAAATACAAATATCACCATGAGTGTGGGTGATCTTATGTTTTTTAGCCATATGTGTCCCACACACACATTAATGTCTCCATTAGGAGGCATTTCAGTGTCTCATCTCATTCATTAGGCCACTAAATGCACATACATAGATCACTATGCAGAAATGACATCATCCATGGCCAAATTATGCACCTCCACCTGTTGTGAAACTACACATTCCACCATAGCTTGACAGTGTGGTTATTATGGAGTAATTGAACTATGGGATGGCATACTGGGATGTGTAGTTTCTCACCAGCTACATGTGCACAGTTTGGTCATTCTTGTTTCAGTAGCATCATATGGAACATGTTACAACAACTCTTTCAAAAACACACTTTCTCTTGTCCCATCACATACTTCACATACATTCACATGAGCAGAACTGTGCCCATAACCTCACATCACACCAATGGTGCATGTTTCATATATAA
The DNA here is from genome assembly GCF_055691185.1 of Crinia signifera. Lineage (NCBI taxonomy): Eukaryota > Metazoa > Chordata > Amphibia > Anura > Myobatrachidae > Crinia > Crinia signifera. Next base: position 245,065,167 of record NC_139218.1, read on the forward strand.
ATGTGGGTTATTAGACATGGTTGTGTTCACATGTGACATTGAAGTGTAGCACTATCTACAAACACACCTTTCTATTATTCTCAAAACATACATGTAACATATGTACACACATATGACATTATCAGGGGGACAAACACACTTGCCTTTTCTTCACCGCTAGCCAATCTCTGACCACTGGTGACACCTGGTTCACTTCCTCTGTGATCTTGTCCCAAAGGTTTCTCCTTGCACTGGCACCCGGCTTCCTGGTTGCCAATTGCCCTGGGCACTAAAATTCGCAATTCTGCCTCTACAAATGCAGGGTTTCTCTTTTTGGTGGTGGTATCCTGCTCAGTCCTCACCCTAGATGTTGCAGCTCGTTTTCTGGTGGCCCCAGTTCTCTCACCATGCACCTGCTGGGTCACACCTGTTTGGAGAGATGCAACCTCTTGTTCTGGCTGGTTGCTTGGCCCTTGTGGAGCTGGTGCAGTTTGAACAGGGCCTGTTAGTGAGGGGCCCGCTTGGTCTTGCAGGCTACTTCTCTCTTGGGCCCTCCTTCTTCGCTCCTGTTCCCTCTTCTGCAAAGCTTCAAGCAGGGATTCTGCTGTAGCTCTCTGTAGAGCGTCCTCAGCTGCGGAATCCTCTGAGCTAGACATGTTTGCAGCAATTCTGGCCTGCATCTGACTGAATATTTATATGGTAATCTCCCGCCATGAACAAGGGGGCGTATATTTTTCCCCGCAATGTAGTTGCTAATTTACGCCGATATTTCCCGCCGATAATTGCCGCTTAAATTACGCAGGTCTCAACGCACCTGATCAATCACCTGTATATGCACATACACAGGTTGTGGAGCATTGTGTGCTACATCGTGAAATTTGTGCACCTGTCATTCCAATGATGAGTGTTGTCAGCTGGTATCTGTTGGAGTTCGTGTATGCTTTGTGAGTCACATTTCAAAACATCACGTTATAATGCTTTCCTTACATATGTAATGAGTATGAAATTGTCATACACCAACATGTTGCATTGTGCCCCTTTTAGCAGCGTATTTATTAGTAGACGGTTGCGTGTATTCTTTTACGCACACTGTATATACAGTACGTCTCTCCATGGAAATCGGTGTATTGTGCCCCTTTTAGCAGCGTATTTATTAGTAGATGGTTGCGTGTATTCTTTTCCGCACACTGTATATACAGTTCCTCTCTATACATTGAATGCATGCTGTTGGTTATGGTATGTGTATATCGGAACGGTCCGCGTAAGTTTCTATTCGCATCCAGTTTGTTAATGTAAGAAGGATTAATAAAGTTAATACTAAACAAACAATTTTTTACACCAATCAGCAAGCACCAAAAGTGATATATGTACCTGCAATTAATAACTGCGCCATTGCCACTATGACTTCAACCAGGGCTCGCGCGTTTTCGACCCAGGAGCTGGTGGCCTTGGTTGAGGTCATGGACCGTCGGCTGGGGCCCAGGGGCCCATATGTGTCCAACATGGACAAGCGGCGGGCGTATAATGCTGCCCGCCGCCTAATATACACCCGGACCGGCGTCCGCAGAAGCCTGGCACAGGTGGAGCGCCGCTGGTCTGACTTGCGCCGGCGGCAGCCAGTGTTACTTTGCTCTATTCGCCGCCATATTGCCCGATGTAAGTTTTTATTTACTAGTATGTCTGCGTTTTTTTGCAATGTTTTCTGTACTTTTTATAAATATGTTCCTGAGTATGTGGGTGTATATGGGTGTATATGGGGTGTATAGGGGGTGTATATGGGGTGTATAGGGGGTGTATAGGGGGTGTATAGGGTGTGTATATGGGTGTATATGGGGTGTATAGGGGGTGTATATGGGGTGTATATGGGGTGTATAGGGGGTGTATAGGGGGTGTATATGGGTGTATATGGGTTGTATAGGGGGTGTATAGGGGGTGTATATGGGGTGTATAGGGGGTGTATAGGGGGTGTATATGGGGTGTATATGGGTGTATATGGGGTGTATATGGGGTGTATAGGGGGTGTATATGGGGTGTATAGGGGGTGTATAGGGGGTGTATAGGGGGTGTATATGGGGTGTATAGGGGGGGTTTAAGTAGTTGCTCAGTTTTTGGGTGTAGCATATCAATTAGTTTGCATGATAAATGTCTGAAATATAACAGCAATGATAATTTGGAAGGTTATGAGCATGACTAATGTGAATTTTTCTTTCCCCCTTTTTTATGAAACCCAATCTTCGATTTCTATGCCATCAACATGAACATTTCAGCACGGGCAAGGGCACGCATAGAAGCCCGGGAGCAGGCAGCCCGGGAGCAGGCAGCCCAGGAGCAGCCAGACGAGGAGGAGGAAGAGGAGGAGGAAGAGGAGGAGGAAGAGGAGGAGGAAGAGGAGGAGACAATGGGTCCAGCTGGGGCCCACCAAATTTCGCCATCCCCTTCCACCAGCCACTCCCCAACCCCCACCCCCTCCCCAACCCCCACCCACACCCCTACCCCACCCCCTCCCCAACCCCCACCCACACCCCTACCCCCACCCACACCCCTACCCCCACCCCCACCCCCTCCCCAACCCCCACCCCCTCCCCAACCCCCACCCACACCCCTACCCCACCCACACCCCTACCCCCACCCACACCCCTACCCCCACCCACACCCCTACCCCCACCCCCTCCCCACCCCATTTCCAACCCCCCTACACCTCTCCACCACCCACCCCCAAACCTCTCCAATCCCCACTTCAACCCACTACCAGTATCCCAAGTCCTATCCCATCCCCCTTGCTCCTGACCCCCCCAACCACCGCACACCCAACCAGCGGCGAGCAGGATGGCTCAACTAGCCGTAAGTAAATAATGTGTCTAATGTTTACCTACACATTTCTACACATAAACAATCACAACAACCACATATGTGTATCCAACATCAACATTAGTTGCAACATATCACTGCAGGGCGACCATGAGGTGTGGCCTGTCCTTCTCCAGGAACAAGGGTCCCCTTGGTGTTTTTTTTTGAGTGTGGCCATGCCTCACCCCTTGAATAATTGACATAACAGTACATCCAATGACATATCCGACATTAGTGGTGTTGTAGTTATGTGGATCCAGGTGTTGTGTAACTCCACTTCCCAGCATGATGTGCAACATAAATTTATAGATTGTTTTGTTAATAGTGTGTGAGGCCATGCGGATGCATGCTTTACAAACATAGCTTTAGGCCTATAATTTGTACAGCAATGTCCTAAATTTTAAATAGTAAGGAGTGCTTAAGCCACAACAATGTCATAACCCTTAAATAGCACAGCCTAATTGTGAGGTTAGAGGTGAGTCCCCCAAAACAAAACTACCAATTGGGATACAGCATACATCCATCCAAGAAGGAGTAATTAATTTAATGTTATGTAATATGTACAGTATGTGTGTGTCAACATATACATTTTTAGTACTGTGTTTACAGCAGACCCATCTTCAATGTACTTGAAAAATGTATGTGGCCTTCACACTTAACTCACAACTTGGTATTATGTTAAAATACAACAAACATTTGTGTATATTATATATTAATTTTTTTTTTTTTCCTTCACTACAGACACTGAACAGCACCAGGAGGAGGTGGCACAGATTATTAGGGAGATCTTCCTGACCCTCCTCTATTTACATATACTTTTTGCCCAACTGGAGGCCCGCATTTAATTTGTAAAAAAAAGTTTTAATGTTCGTTAAAAAAAATAAAAGTTTATGTACAGTTTGAAGTTGCCTGTGTTGTTAATCATAAATATGTTATAGGGTTTGTAAGGGCAGGTACAAACAGATGTGTAATGTAAGTTATATTTGTAATTTGAGGTGAGGGGTAACGATTGCTGTGTGAATGTGTTTGTTTTTGAGTTAAATAACACATAGTGAAAATGCATGAATGATTAATGTTGTTAGATTAAAACATCACACATAACATCAGGGTAGGTATACATGTTACACATTTTGGACAAACTAATTATGGACATAATTTAGTACATACACACAAACACCAACATAAATTTATTTAAAAGTAAAAGCAATGTGGGGACACATAGATAGTGATTAAAATGCCACATTAGAACATAACAAATATACATGTAATGAGGGTTAAAATGTTGTTTTATTAGGGTCTTTATTAAGGTAGACAATTGAGTTAATAGAAAACAATAATTGAATAACAATTAGAATAATTAATTAATTGTCTGAATTTTAGTTGAAAGGCAAGATTTGCAGGTCCATACATGTGAAGGGTATGCCAGCGTACACGGACGTACGCTCACTCTCACGAGCGGTGACATAAGCTGAGTTTTCCATTGAAAACAATAGCGACCCGTCCGTGCAAGCTGGCGTAAGCTCAGATTTCCGCAAGAAGTCGGCGGGAAGACGGACGAGAGACGTCCGTAAACGGTGGCGTACGCTCTGTTGTACGCCAGTTGTCGGAGTGTAAGGGCTGGTCCGTCCGTGTACGTTGGCGTACGCTCAATTGTACGCCACTCCCCTTTGACGTTGTTTCTGGCCGTACGTATGCGGCTGAGTTGTGGGTGGACTTAACCCCAACGGCCGCGTACAGAGAGCGTACGCTAATATGGAATGTACGCACGTTTGGCCGCTCCGATCAGAATAACCTCCTTAATGTAGTAGTGTGAATTTTTCAAAAGGAATCAATGTCAGTGACCTTGGTACCTCCAAAAAGTTCTGGCCTAGGTAATTGGAACCAGCCACTCGATAGCACTCATGTCTCAGTTACTGTAAGTCCCCACATTCTTTATCTAACAAAACCATTATCTTTACTGGAAAATGATGAAGGTCCTATGATTTATAGGGGCACCACTGGTAATGTGCATATTTCTCAGAATTGACCGACTAATCATATGTCATCTAATCCTCCACCATCACAAACGTTTTGGTAAGACACAACGTGTGGGGCGACATAGCCCTGTGCTGCCCCCACAGCACAATTCATCAACCTTTGATGAATTCAAAGGTTTAATTTGATGGACACACATCTTTATTCAGCCTTAACTACTATGTAACTATGTAATTATTAGTCATTTAAACATACTGTAAGTATTCAATTATAGTCATGATCAGTGAACATGCAATGATGGTGGTTGCATTACCAAATCTGTGATAGGCTCAGATGTACCTGCAGAAAAGTGTACTTAAAATTTCTATTCAGATATTTCTCGAAGTATAATGGAATACACAATTTGGCACACATTATAAAGGCGTTTGTTTAAAAAAAAGTTACAGAATAGATAATTATGCTAAGCTTTGATAAGATCAAAATTGTATTGCATGTAAACATTGTATTATTCATTTACCAGAAGTTACCCTGGGGCACGACAGGCTGAAATGAATCCAAGTCCTTTCAAAAATGCTTCATATCCTAAATTAAGCTTCACAAGGAAGCTGATTAGCAAGTTTAAGTTTCACTGATTTTCAAAAAAGTGAAGCTGAAATGTTGAGTGAATGGAATTCTGTAGCTGAACAAATCATTTTTTTTTTACAAAAAGGTGCACTTTCAGCAATGCAGGGGGAGATTTATCAAAGTTTGGAGAGAAATAAAGCACTAAACAGTCAGCTGCCATTTTTCACGGGCTGGCAGCCAATCAATTGGTTGACGGACTGTCACAGCCAGGGACACAGTGAAGCCGGAAAAGGAGACACGCCTGATGCGGTCCCCGCCGAAAGGAAGCACAGAAGCAAGCGGCGGCAGCAGGGGACTGGAGGGGAAGAGGACACCCGGACACAAGAAGACAGCCAGCACTGCAGACACTGAGGGTGAGTTGTGCTGCTGCTGGCTTATTCTGGCACGGTGGAGGCATTTATGTGTGGCACTGTAGGGGCATATGTGTGGCACTGGGGGGGCATATGTGTGGCACTGTGGGGGGCATATGTGTGGCACTGTGGGGGCATAAGTGTGGCCCTGTGGGGGCATATGTGTGGCCCTGTGGGGGCTTTCTGATCAACCAAAACTTGACAGGAGTGGGATACTAGTGGAGCAATAGGCAGCACATTATAGTCCTGGAGGTTGTAGTAGGGTGGGGTTAGAGCTGCTTTGGCAGGCTTGAGGCGTCTGGACTGGCCCCAATAAACATGATTAGGGTGTGGGGGGTAAATAATTTGCTTAGGAGTAGCCTGATCCCATTATTGTATTATTAAATTAGAATTAGTTGAAAATCAGTCAATGGGAAGTGCAATCATTATAACAGAATAGGAATGTAGAATTTGTTCAATGATTTGCCTTTAATTGTTATGGACGAGGTGCGTATAAGTGTGATAAACAGAATAGCTTCCTCCTTTTTCAACCAGCTCTAGAAGTTGAGAAGTATTGTAGCTACTAACAAAATAAACCAAAATGACCTTTCCTGCAGGACTTAATCTGGTCCTACAGATGTTTTGGAATTATATATCTTGGTTGATACTGGGATGTGCACCGGCCACTTTTCAGGTTTTGGGTTTTGTGTTCTGATTACCTTGAGGTTTTGTGTTCTAATGGGTTTTGGCAAAACACCTCCTAAGTGTTTTGTGTTTGGATTTTTTGGGTTTTGGGTTCTGATTGTCACACCAGGGGTCTGAGTCGACGAGACTGAGACCTCTGGTGGGGACCTGGACCGGTATCTGAACCGGGGAGGTTGGAGAGGACCCTTACGCATAGAATGCGTGACAGTGCACCCGAAGCCAATGAACAGTCAGTGGTAAAATACAACCGAGTTTTATTAGCAGATGGTTGTAAATAGACAGGCAGTAAAGTATGCAGATGATATAGTACAGTCTATGCAGATAGCGATACTTTACAGCTGGATGATGATGGTATGGTATCGATGGTGGAACATCGGATCCGGAATGTCGGATATGGAGTGGAGACTGTGGGTCCGGAATGACGGACGGAAACTGGAAACAGGAGATCCGGAATATCGGACTTTACTGACGATGATGGAACATCGATGGTGAGCGATGATGGAACATCGGAAGGACCAGAGTCCCGGAGCTAGGCTTGAGTGCTGGGCTGTAGAAGCAGGATCACAGGAGATGGAATAACCTGGAACTTCACAGGAGATGGAATGCCTGGAGTACACTGCAGCATAGGAGAAACAACACCAGCAGGAATACACTTGCACGGAGACAAGGACAGCTGAACACACACTGGAGACAACTGAAGCACTAGCAATGGTTCTGAGAGCTCCCTGCATACTTATACCCACTGGGTGGCCAGGATTGGCCGGGCAGGTATGACAGGGAGATCAGAACCATCAGGATTGGACAGTGCAAACATGTGACTGGGAAAAACATGGCAGCCCCCATGTCTGCTATGGCGGGAAACAGTGTTTGTGGACGCCATGCTTGTGGCTGGGAGCAATGCTGGCGGACAGATGGATTGCCGTGCTCTGGGTACTGTCACTGGGAGTCAGGAGAGCGGTGCGCCGCGCAGCCGCGGACTCAGCAGCGCTGAGAGGACTGGAGGATGACAGCGGTGATGGCGCACGGCAGGCAGGACGCCGGCAGGGATGACACTTGGACCGCAAGCTGAGCCTGCGGAGGCACTTAGTCGGTAAGATGGCCTGTCTGAGAGCTCGGATCGTGACACTGATTTTTTTGTTAAAAACGCATAAAAACTGCTAAAATCGCAGAAATTAGGTTTGGTTTTTTTGCTCCTACGCTATATTAACCTCAATAACATTCATTTCCACTAATTTCCAGTCTATTCTGAACACCTGACACCTCACAATATTGTTTTTAGGGCAAAAGGTTGCACAGAGGTAGCTGGATAACTATGCTAAGCCACACAAGTGTGTGCCACAAACACGTGGCTCATGTAAGAGTGGCACTGCAGCAGCAGACAGGATGGCAGTTTAAAAAAACTAGGCCCCAAAAAGACCCCTATCTGGCTTGATCGTGCAGCCAAGGAGCAGTGGGCATTTTGTGCAGCACAGTTTGTCTGCAAGTGTGTAACTGTTTCGATCAGTTTAACATCCAACAAGACCCCTATCTGGCTTGATTGTTTACACAGTGCAGCCGAGGAGCAGTGGGCGATTGGTGCAGCAATCAATTACTCTCATTAGTGGAATGCAATCAGTTGTATGCATTAAAAAGACAAGTCCCTCATACGAATGACTCTCAGTAGTGGGCACCAGACCAGACAGGTAGATACGGCAGTATTAGGCAGTGAGCCCCAGACCACACAGGTACGGCAGTATTAGGCAGTGAGCCCCAGACCACACAGGTACAGCAGTATTAGGCAGAGAGCCCCAGATCAAAGGTAGATATACGGCAGTATTTATTAGGCAGTGAGCCCCAGACCACACAGGTACAGCAGTATTAGGCAGTGAGCCCCAGACCAGACAGGTACGGCAGTATTAGGTAGAGAGCCCCAGACCACAAAGGTAGATATACGGCAGTATTTATTAGGCAGTGAGCCCCAGACCACACAGGTAGATAAGATATACGTCAGTATTTATTAGGCAGTGAGCCCCAGACCAGACGGTAGATACGGCAGTATTAGGCAGTGAGCCCCAGACCACAAAGGTAGATATACGGCAGTATTAGGCAGTGAGCCCCAGACCAGACGGTAGATACGGCAGTATTAGGCAGTGAGCCCCAGACCACAAAGGTAGATATACGGCAGTATTTATTAGGCAGTGAGCCCCAGACCACACAGGTAGATATACGTCAGTATTTATTAGGCAGTGAGCCCCAGGCCAGACGGTAGATACAGCAGTATTAGGCAGCGAGCCCCAGACCACACAGGTAGATATACGGCAGTATGTATTAGGCAGTGGGCCCCAGACCAGACGGTAGATACGGCAGTATTAGGCAGTGAGCCCCAGACCACAAAGGTAGATATACGGCAGTATTTATTAGGCAGTGAGCCCCAGACCACACAGGTAGATATACGGCAGTATTTATTAGGCAGTGAGCCCCAGACCACACAGGTAGATATACGGCAGTATTTATTAGGCAGTGAGTCCCAGACCACACAGGTAGATATACGGCAGTATTTATTAGGCAGTGAGCCCCAGACCAGACGGTAGATACGGCAGTATTAGGCAGTGAGCCACAGACCAGACAGGTACGGCAGTATTAGGCAGTGAGCCCCAGACCACACAGGTACGGCAGTATTAGGCAGAGAGCCCCAGACCACAAAGGTAGATATACGGCAGTATTTATTAGGCAGTGAGCCCCAGACCACACAGGTAGATATACGGCAGTATTTATTAGGCAGTGAGCCCCAGACCACACAGGTACGCCAGTATTAGGCAGTAAGCCCCAGACCAGACGGTAGATATGGCAGTACTAGGCACCAGACAGGTAGATAAGACAGTACTTCTAGGCACAAGACAGGTAGATATGTCAGCAATACTACTATTGTACACCAGCAGAATTTATAATAATTAATTATTAGGTACTGCTTGGCAGTGGCACACGTCAGTGCACCAGCAGCATGTAATTATTTTTTACAGTCCCACACAGCACAAGTATTATTTTTGAATTAAATTAGATATACCTGTAGCAGCCTAGTATGTACTAGGTAGGTACACTAGGTAGGCAGTAGCACTGTCAGTGGCAACAGTGGACTGAGTAACTAAATAATACTGGCAGATTCAGTGCAGGCAGCACCAGTGGACTATATATATATATTTATTTAATATAATTAATTAATTATTAATAATATATAATAAATGGCACAGCACAGCACAAGAGGTAGGCCGCAGCACAGAGGAGAGAGTAGTACTACAGTTACACAGTTAGACTAAGCAGAGAGGAGAACAGAGTACACAGCAGCACTGAGGGAGACAGCCCCAGCGAATAAAATAATTAATTACAGCAAAGCACACCAGAGGTAGACCGCACAGAGGGGACAGTAGTACTACAAGTTCACAGTTAGACTACACAGCAGCACTGAGAGACAGCACCAGCGATTGCAAAATATTGCGCTCAAGGTCAAGCTCAAGTTTAAGCCCCAGCAGCAGCACCAACACACCCTCTCCTAACCCACTACTTGACTGGAGTGAAGATGGCGGGCGCGGCAGCCGCTTATAAAGCCTCGCGAAATCCGGTGCCGGGAGATGACGTTCTAATCACGTGGACGGACCCGAGTCAGGCGGGAATCTCCAAGCGCTGCTCGGAATCGGGTTCGGAATGATGACGTCCGTGGGGGCTCGGATCTCTGAAATCCGAGTCTGCACATCTCTAGTTGATAATACTAACTTGTATTTGTTCTGACAGAAAGTGTACTGAGGAGCCCAGTAAGTAATTAGGCTCAACCCACATACTGTAGCACAATCTTGACCACATAGAATTGTGGCACTTTTATGTGGCACAATATGAAATGGAGACACAATAGTTTGGCATAATATGAACAGGCGAACTTTAATGTGGTATCATTTAACTGGAGGGCACTCTATGAACAAGTGGCACTGTCATGCCATAATGTGGTGTAATATGAACTGAGTTCACTGTTTGTTATCATTTAAATTGGGGGTACTGTGTAGCATAATGTGTACTGGCAGCCCTGCAATGAGACATCATGTAAAGTAGGAACTTTACATGGAACTACAATGTTTTGTAAAAGGCGCTTAACAGATATAATGAATGTATTACAGTACAGAAACAATGAAGTACAGAAACGCTTTTCATAAACAATACTTAAGGGAATGAAGGAAATGCTTGAGTAAACAGGAAAGTCTTGAGTCTGTTTTTGAAGCATACTAGGTTGGGGCCTCTCAAAATGCGCAGGGATGTGAGTTCCATAAAGTCGGAGCTGCATGGCTAAAATCTCGACCCCCCCAGATGAATTGCCGGATATCCTAGGTACTACTAAAAGTCCTTCATCTACAGGGGTGACATTTAATAGAATGCAATTTTTAGTAACATTTTGAAATTGCATCTTATCGCACCGTATCTAACTTTTTCAATTCGCATTTTTTCCTCCAAAAAGTGTGGTGAAGTGCGAAGAGATGCAATATGGTACGATGCGATTTTATGACACAGTAATGTGTGATTTCGCAGCCGGTCATGTGCGATTTTCTGACCAACCGGAATGCAAATTACAACACTTATGGTCGCCAACTATCGAATGATTTCTCCTAGCTTTGCAAATAAAAATCAGTCCGAAATGAATTTTATTTTCGTGTGCCAGCCTGAAGACAGGGCGGCGGACGTCTTGTGACATCAGCCGCCCGCCCCTGGCAGGCATCGGCCCACCCGTGTACCAATGGAAATGCCAAGCATTTTCATGGGGATGCCCATGAAAGTGCTGGGCCTTCCTATTGGCGATCCCCGTCCCCTCTGCCGCCCACCGCCAACCTGCCCTGATGTATACAAATGGCTTGGTGACTATGCAAGTTGACAAAGCCATTTGCTAAGGAGTCCTGCACATACCACCTAAACATCAGAACAGGGCTGAACTTGCTATATAGCCAGTTAATCAAAATCAGCCCCTGTATCTGTGCCAGCACAGCACGCTGGCCAAGTAGGACAGTGCTGCCTCGAGCTCCCAACTTTACTGCCTGCACTGCTGCACTCCTCTCCCCTCCCTCTGTAGGGACTATTGACCCCAGAATGAAGGTCATGTAGGTCAAGCACCCGGCTAACTGTGTACACAACCCCCCCCCCCCCCCTCCCTTCCCTGTGTACACATTCCCGGCAGCGCTCACCTGTCCTGGGGTCCTGGTTTGGATGAAGTTCGGGATAGCAGTGAGGCGGGCTGGGGTGGAGAGCGCAGAGTGCCGAGCAGCGGAGCACAGCCTGTGTGGACGTAATTCAGCAGCATGACAGTAAGCCGCAGCTCTTCTCTGGGAGCCCCGCCATCCTCCTGTCCTCCTGCCGCCCGGCCCCAGTGTGATAGCGATTGCGCCCTTCACACGGTCACCCCCCCTCCCCGCGTATCCGTGCCGGGTAGCCTGCCCGTCCCCTCCAACGGCAACTGTGGCTGCTCTATTAGCATAGAATTGCCTTGGTGACAGTCAGGGTCATGCTTTCTGCTTATATGAAAGGACATCCCTGTCACTGAGGTGGCGCCACTGTGCCCAATAACATCTGCATCAGTGACAGGGGCGTGCTTTCATATAAGCAGAAAGCACGTCCCTGTCACCGAGGCACTGCTATAGGTGCCGCCTATGCACCTTTTTTAATGGGCTTTTGCAGCCTGGTGCTCGGCCCCGCCCACCTCCTGCACTTTGTATCTGCTACTGTACTATGGACAGCGGGAGGCACCACTCTTGGTGCCTCCTAAACCAATTGAAAAGAAAAAAATATGGAGTAAAAATAAATAGAATAATATAAAGCATATACTTATGACACATAATATGTGTCATAAGTATTTTGTTTGTATTATTTTATTATTTTAATCATTAATGACAGGGGAGGCACTGCCTCCCCTGACTGCACGTTCCTGCATTACAGTGTGTGGTATAATGTGTGGTGCTACAGCGCCTTTTTTTGAAGCCAAGCCCCCTTTTCTGCGAATCACTACTAGTGGATTATTTAAATCTGGGACCTTTCATTACCATATTTCTAGATTTGCCAGTGGTAGGAGCCACTACATATGAGGACAGAACAGATCCTAGAATATTATTATAAAGATTTAAAAACTGAAGTGCACACAAAGCATCTAGCAATTGTGCCTGCAACATGTGTCATTGCCAGTGGCCCTGGCGATTGGAAATAGGATGACCCATTACCAGATGTTTCTCTAATGAGAGAGAAAATCAAGGGAGGGAGAGGAACATATGGGTTTGTTCAGGAGGTGTGCTGGGTGTGTTCGCATGCGAACACCCAATGTTTCCTGGGCATACCCATGAAAATGCTGGGTGCGCCCAGAAAAATGCTGGTCATCTACATGTAAACAGGGTAGGCTTCCTGCCTTCCAGGGATGGGCAGCTGATATCACCGGATGTCAGCTGCCTGCCCTGTTCACAGAGCAGGGCGCCGCTAATCTAAGTCATCAGAGAGTGACTTAGATTACCAAGCACTTCAGCAATGATTCCATGGTCAGCGACCATCAAATTATTTCGGCCACCCATATGTTTTGTTCATATGTTTGTAAATTCAGTCATAAGGACACAGAGACATGCGAGTTCACTTCTGTGCTGTTTTTTTCCATCCAACTCCAGACACACTGTCTCAGCACCACCCACTTCCCAGCATTCCCCTGGTCCTAGGGACCATCACCAAAGATACAGGCTTACACATATTAGTAAGGGAGTGTCTACAAATATTAAGCATTCTAACTCACTAACATCACATCCTCTTTTCCTTAAAGATAAGCCCTGTACGCTTCAATGCAACAATTAACAACGTCAACATCATCTAACGCATTTCAATGCGTCTCTCATGTCTGCGTATTTCCCTTTTGGGTCTTTTATACACAGTCTGTGTTTCATCGACCATGTTGGACTTTTCTATATCTGTGGGTTGTTCACCATTATCAGGATCATCATACATGTCAGATGAAGGGTATTCTTCAGTCATGTTGTCTTCATTATGGTTAGGTCGAGATCTTAAATCCACCCGATTTCTTCTTACTTCCGTTCCACGATCTGTATGTGTAGTATAAGATCTTGGTGCTGCTTGTGCTTGCACAATAACTTTCTGCACCAAATACCTTTCTCCTGATCTCTGAGATGGACTTGGTCGCCTGATTTTAGATCAGATAAGCTTTTTGTTCGCCTGTCATGGAACAGTTTCTGTTTCGCCTGTTGACGTTCCTTACTCAGTCTGACCAACGCTGAGTTATGTGTATTAAGCAGTTCATCATGTATCGGGAGATTTGCTCTAATCCTCCTTCCCATCAGCATTTGTGCAGGAGAAAGCCCATTCTGTAAAGGTGTACTGCGGTAGATTAAAAGACTTTTGTAGAAATCTTCTTCACCTTCTTGAACTTTTTTCATGAGACTCTTTACAGTTTTTACTGAACTTTCCACCAACCCATTTCAGCGTGGATAGTGGGGATTTGACGTAGTATGGACAAAATCCCACTCATCAGCAAATTGTCTAAATTCAGCACTGGAAAACTTAGGACCATTGTCAGTGAACACTCCCATAGGAACACCATGCCTTGCAAATATTGACTTCATGCAATTGATTATGGCTTTACTATTAGTTGTATGTAGTGTCTTCACCTCAGGGTAGTTAGAGAAATAATCAATCACGACAATGTACGTTTTCCCATTACAATCAAACAAATCTGCGCCAAATTTCTGGTACGGTCTCTCTGGCATTGCATGAGGACTCAGCAGCTCGACTTGTTGTTTCGGTCTATATGTAAGACATAATTCACATGTAGCTGTAGTCTGTGCTATGTCTTGGCATATACATAAGTTCAAGCGCTCTCCGCTTACATTTTCCACAGCATATTTTTTCTTAGTCGTGCATGTATGCCAAACCTATTGCCTTTGTAAATAATACCATCGACAACTGTAAGGTCTCTGCGGTACATCCAATAATCATGAATAGACAGGGGGCACGCATGTTTTTCTGCTGGCCAACCTTTCAGAATAATATCTTTCAACACTTTCATTGTGTCTTCTGTCTCAGTTTCTTTCCTAATCTGTTCTTGTCTTACAAGAGACACTGGTACAGAAGCTTCAATCAAATTAACATAGGCTTCTATCTCTTCATCCATCAGACTTTTGGAACCTTCACTTTTATCCACAGCACAAGAAAGTGTATCAGCGATGTACATGTATTTACCGGGACAGTACAGCAAGTGTACATCATATTTCTGTAGTCTGATAAGCATTCGTTGAATTCTCATGGGACAGTCATGTAATGATTTAGTCATGATAGCTACCAATGGCTTGTGGTCAGTTTCCACTGTAAATGTTTGACCATACACAAATTGATGAAATCGCTCACATGCATATGTGATCATTAGAAATTCTTTTTCTATCTGAGTATAGCTTGTTTCAGCACTTGTCAGTGCTCTAGATGCATAGATTACTGGTTGCCATGTATCCTCATGTTCTTGTAACAACACTGAGCCTAGGCCAAATTGTGAAGTATCATCTGAAATTCTTATTCTTTTCGCAGGATCAAAGAATTTTAGCACTGGTTGCTCTGTAATGTTTCAAATTTTGACAACTTTCTTCTTGTTTATGTGACCACATCCACTCCTTATCTTTGTCCAACAAGCATCTAAGAGAGGCTGTTCAGAGAGTTGAAAAATAAACTTTCCTAAGTAAAGGTCCATACACACTGGGCGACTATGCCCAGTGTGTATGGACAGCGATGATCACATTCATCACTGGGGGGGAAAGCCACTCAGTGCATACACACTGAGCGGCTTTCCCCTGGCCTGGCGCCAACGGAGGGGGGGGGGGGGGGGGACGACAGCATTCTAAAAGCAGCTCATCAGCTGGTATAACCAGCAGATGAAAAGCTTTCCCGGCGATGTTAAGGGAGCACGCAGTAGCGCTCACCGCTCATTGCCGGACCATACACACTGGGCAGCTTTGAGCTAAAAAACCTGCTGTTTTGATCGACTTTCAGCTCAAAGTCGCCCAGTGTGTATGGGCCTTTAGTAATCATTCCTAGGAATCTTCTGACGTCGTCTTTGTTGTTAGGATGTTCCATGTTCACTATGGCTGATATTTTCCTTGGGTCTGATTTTACACCTTGATCCGAGACCATGTCGCCCATAAAGGTAAGTGTATTTACGCCAAATTCACATTTGTCCTTGTTTAGCTTTAGATTCACTTTCTTGTCAAGTTCCATTACTTGTCTCAATCTAGAATGATGCTCATGCTTTGTAGATCCCCAGACAATAATGTCATCCGTCATTGTTTCAACACCTGGAATATGTTCAAAAATCATGTGTATCTTTTTGTGATATACTTCTGGAGCAGACAAAATTCCATATGGTAGTCAAAGAAATCTGTATCGACCTTCTGGTGTATTAAATGTACAAAGCTTTGAGCTGGCCTCATCTAGCTTCATTTGCCAGAATCCTGAAGATGCGTCCAATTTACTGAACCATTTTGCTCCCGCAAATTGCGACATGATTTCATCTCTAGTTGGTAATTTAAAATGTTCTCATTTAATAGCTTTATTTAAATCTCTGGGTTCTAGACATAATCTGAGATGTCCATTTTTCGATTTAACAATTCTTAAGGAGCTTACCCAATCAGTAGACTCATCAACTTTCTGTATTACACCGAAGGCTTCCATGCGATTTTACTCTTGTGTCAGTTTTTCTCTCAGCAACTTACGTGTCTATATTTATTTTATGCTCTCCAGGCAGGCAACCTAGACCTTCAAACAAGTCTCTGTATTCTGTAAATATTGATTTGCAGTCATCATCTACTTGTGATGTCACCGCAAAAACTTTCTTTAGCCAGCTTAGTTTCTCACAGGAACTTCATCCTAGAATCGGTTGCACATTTTTATCCACAATTAGTAGAGATGTTTTAAACTGCTGTCCCTTATATTTCCATGTCACGAAGCATGTACCTTTCACAGGAATTTCCTCCCCAGTGTACCCTGTAACTTTCAGTTTTCCTGGATGAATTTTAGGTTTTAATCTAAAAGTCTTATAGTCTTGAAACAATATTAAATCACCTGTGGCCAGTATGACAATCTCATTCACAGTTAAAGGGACAATCCATTCTTTCTTATCTGCACCGCAAAGTTCAATGCAATCCACAAAGAACTCCTGTTTGTTTAACAGCATGCACTTTGGTTGTTTCACTTTTCATTTTAAAGCATTTGGCAAAGTGATTAAGTCAACCACATTTCATGCAGGTTTTACCATACGCAGGGCACATTTTAGGATTGTGAGCATTTCCACATCTACTACAAATTTCCTTATTAGACTGTGGCTTAGACTGCTTCATTCTTGAGAATGGAGGTTTGCTTGGCTCTGTTTTCTGCACTACAGTTTCTGCACAGGCAGTTTCTTGTGTAACTTTTTGGCTTGAAATCTAGTTATTTCTGCAGATCTGCACATAGTCACTGCCTAGTGTTAGGTCTTGCTCTCTCAGCAGTCTTTCTGAGTCCATTATCAGGTATTCCACAGACTATACGATCTCTAATCAGTGGATCCTTTTAATCACCAAACTCACAGGTTTTACTGAGTGATTGCAGCTCTGTAACATACTGATCAAATCCATCTCCAGACTTCTGATCACATGTGAAAAACTTATATCTTTCATATGTCACATTTTTCCTTGGCACAAAGTAATCTACAAACTTTTGCATTATAGAAGATAGCACCATATTCTGCCCCTCAGCAAACTGAAAACTATTATAAATGTCCAGCACATCCTCTCCTATCACATGGAGGAAGATATATATCAAACCTTTGCTTAAATCTTTTCCAGTTCTCAGACAAGTTACCAGACATCAGCATGCCGGTTAGAGGAGCCAGTTTATCCATGGTTACTCACTGCTTGAAGAGAGGAGCACACGGCAGGCTTTGCAGACACTGAGTATCACAGCCTTACAGACTGCTGCAGGATCTTTCACACTCTGAGAGCACTAGCAGTCCAATTTAAACTTCTTCTGACACCATGTTTTGTTCATATGTTTGTAAATCCAGTCATAAGGACACAGAGACATGTGAGTTCACTGCTGTGCTGTTTTATTCCATCCAACTCCAGACACACTGTCTAAGCACCACCCGTTACCCAGCATTCCCCTGGTCCTAGGGAGCATCACCGAAGATTCAGGCTTACACATATTAGTAAGGGAATGTCTACAAATATTAAGCATTCTAATACACTAACATCACATCATGCAAGCCTGCGAATGGATGTCTATGCAAACTATCCATTCAAAGGCCTGTCTGGGTCATTGGTGGCTCGCAAAGCAGTGAAATGCCGCTGCTTTGGTCAACAGAATCAGGGCCTAAGTGTATAAGCAGGAGTACTGGGTGCATTATGTGTAGTATAATATGTGTAATAAAGTGTAAGGGGCATTACAGTGTGTGGCATAATGTGTAATGGGCATAAGGTTGTGTGGCATATTATGTAGGGGGCATTACGGTATACGGCATAATGTGTTAGGGGTATTATGATGTGTGGCATAATGTGTAAGGGGCATTACAGTGCGGCATAATGTGTAAGTGGCATGACTATAAGGAGGAAAAAGGGCAAATAATGTAAATGGCATGAATAAGGATTTTTCTTTTTCTGTGGTGGCCAATGCTTAGGTGTGCAAGTTGCAGAACTCGGGTATAAAGGCTTTTCCTGCAGGACCACACCCATTGCAGCAAGGCCACACCCCCTTTTTGGGATGTGTGCCTATGTTGTGTACACATTCTTTGTTTTTAAAATGTTTACATGGGGGGGGGGGTAAACAGCAAAAAAAAATAGAGATGTGCAAGCAAGATCTTATAGCCTAGCAGACTGTCACATATTTTGGGCCAAAACATGTGACAGCCGATAGCCAATAAGATCCCACTTTAAGATCCTGGTAAATCCAGGTAAATCTGAACCTGCACATCTCTATTTTTTTACTGTTCACTCTGGGCCTAGAGGCACCTGGGCATGCTGTGGTGGTTGATGTAGAATTAGCTGCACTGCAGTAATATTAAAACTTTTGTTGGCCACACAAATGTTTAATGAATGCCTTTGGCATGCAATGTCCCTGTTTATTAAGCATATTGTGAATTTTGGCTCTATCTGTGTAGCATTATGTGAATTTTGGCTCAATCCATGTGGCATTACATGAACTATGGCTCAATCCGTCTGGCATTATGTGAATTTTGGCACAATCCGTGTGGCATTATGTGAATTTTGGCTCATTTCATTTGGCATCATGTGTAAGCATAATTGGGTCTAATATTTTGTTGCATAATGTGTGGAAGTTGTATACGGTGTGGTACACTACACTCAAGAACATGCCCCCTTTTGAGTGGCCACACTCCCTTTTTCCAGATAAAACATTCACACAACTACATCCTTCAGAGTAAACCAGGCTTGGCAAAGTGTGATTAATGGAAACAGCTGTGGCAGCATTTGTGTATTTAATGGTGAGCCCACTGACCAAGTCCATGGTGAAGCACATTTGGGTGGCACCTGCCAGACATGCAGGAGAGGAAAGCTGACCGCTGGTGTTTGGTGAAACAGGGACACAGTGGCAGGACCCTGTAGACACATGCTAGCAGTTTGCTGGTGACCTTTTGCATTTTAAAATCATGTGGTACTCAAGCCCACACTGATGAACAGTGGAGCATGAGACGTATTTAATTATACTTTTATGTGGTAAATAATCCTTTTATTAAAAAACATTATTGCATATGTTACATCATATGTTACATCCACCCCCCTGCAGTGCACATGGATTTGTTCATCTAAGAAGGAATTTGCCAGAAGGAGTAAACCAGAATAACCCCCTAAGTTATGCATATGTGTTTTTGTTGCATCTGGTAACATAATCACATATGGAAGCCATATACTGAAAAAATTTCAGTTCCAGATTGTAGATCTAAAGAGCAATCTATTCCAGACATTTTGTACATTTAAGTTAAACCGGGGGGGAGGCATCATCGATAAGTGATTGATTTTTTGGTACTCTTTACTTAGTACGGCGCCCGTCGCGGGCATCGCGGGTACATTTATGTATGGCCGCGACGCGACCGACGCGATGCCCGCGATTTCCCATTGAAATCAATGTAAAACATGAAAATCGTGTCGGTCGCGTCGCGGCCGGCCATAAACGTACCCGCGATGCCCGCGACGCGATGCTCCCGATTTCCCATAGGAAGCAATGTTAAAAGCCGCGATGGACCCGATTTTAGTGTTAAATGCCTCAATCCACCCGATTTGGCCATAGGAATCAATGTTAAATGGGCTACAGAGCCCATTAACCCTTAAATGTCCCCCCAAATTTTTTACGCCACCCCACGATCCACGCCAACCCGAAGCGTGGCGAGCGCAGCGAGCCCGCGAGGGGCGGCGGTACGCGTCCTCTGACCTTTTCATGCCCTACTATCCACGTCGGCGTGGTGTGAGAATAGAATAGTGTGGCGAGCGCAGCGAGCCACCGAGCCCGAAGCGTGGCGAGCGCAGCGAGCCCCGCGAGGGGACGCGGATACCTTCACAGTTATACGCGTCCCCTCGCGGGCTTCACAGGTGTCCGTGGCGACCCGGACACCTGTGAAGCCCGCGAGGGGACGCGTCTACCTGTGAAGGTATCCGCGTCCCCTCGCGGGGCTCGCTGCGCTCGCCACGCTTCGGGCTCGGTGGCTCGCTGCACTCGCCACACTATTCTATTCTCACACCACGCCGACGTGGATAGTAGGGCATGAAAAGGTCGGAGGACGCGTACCGCCGCCCCTCGCGGGCTCGCTGCGCTCGCCACGCTTCGGGTTGGCGTGGATCGTGGGGTGGCGTCAAAAATTGGGGGGGACATTTAAGGGTTAATTGGGCCTAATTCAGGGTTAATATGGCCAAATCGGGTCAATTGAGCCATTTAACAGTGAAATCGCGGTCAATCAGCTTTTTTAACATTGTTCCCTATGGGAAAATCGCGGTGATCGCGGTCATCGCGGGCATCGCGACCATCCAATTTTACCCGCGATGCCCGCGATGACCGCGATCACCGCGATTTTTACCCGCGATGACCACGATTTTGATCGTTGGCGCCCTTCTAGGTAAAGAGTACCGATTTTTTTTTATTTATGAATCCATTTGGATAAAATAGTATTTTTTGTTGCTGCAGACACGCGTGCTAACAAGAGTCGTGTGCCAATAGCCAGATTATTAGGAGCAGCTGGGTTACAATCATTCCAGAGTGCCCACTATATAGTAATCGTAAAAGGAATATTAAGGACAGTATTAATATATGTATGTACAGTATGAACATCTGCCCAAAGTGTTTGTAGTAACCCATAGGACCACATACTGTACAAATATGTCAGCATCAGGCATATAACATTTAAAACAGTGTGAATTCTTTAAGATTCCTATGTCTCAGTTCAAGGGTATAACATAGCCCCCAACATTCCAGATTACAGCGGGACAGTCCCTCTATCTGAAGACTGTCCCTCCTACGGGTCGCAGTGTCCCACGTGCAAAGGGGGGGGGGTTGTTTGGGCCATCCGGAGATGAGCCAGTGATTGCTGAAGAGATACCATGAGCTTGCAGTAACTGGGAGAGAAGCTACAGATAAACCTGTCTGTCAAACTTGAAATGGGAGCTTCTTTCGAAAATGCACGTATTTGCCATTTCCTGTTTGTACTATTTCTTGTCCTGGACTTTGTCCTTAAACAACTGCGTATAGGCTATAAATCACTACTTGGCACTATGCCAAGTGAGGAAAGATAAATATGTTTGCCTTGTTTGGAACTAATTCCCATTTGGCAACTATTGCATACTTGTTAGTTGTGAAACTTAGTTATTATAGTAGATTTAAAAAAAAGAGTATTCTGCGCTTTCCAGCAGCTTTGTGATTCATTGTTTATACAGAAGTAGCACTGCTCATGCAGTGCTGGGGCTCGCCAGACCACCCCCACTGGCGAGCGGACGCTACATCTGACTGGGACGTGCGAGCGCTCCACATGCACTCGTGTCCCAGTTTTCCATCGGTGGGGACAGGAACCCTGCCCGTCTCTGCTTCAGGGAGACGGGCAGGGTTAGGGGGGGGAGCGGGAAAGTGGAGGACGGCGATGAGGCGTTGTGGACCCAGGGGAGCTCTGATTGAAGGGGATGCACATGCGCCTCGTGCGCGCGCATCCCATTCCGGCGGCTGGCGAATTTAGCCTATGGGGAATTATCATATTATCCTATGGGGAAAAACGTTACAGCTTTGCCAGGAGATATCTCCGGTTCCCGGGGGGCTAGAGACACGGGGCTGGCTCGTTGGAAAGCCCTGGTCCTCAGCTCAATATTAGGTAGACATGTATTGGGTGGATCACTGAAGGTTGACATGGCTTAGGGTGACACATAAAATAGGTTGACATGCCTAAGGTTGACATGGTTGGATGGTTGTCACAAGCATTAGGCCATCTATGGCTACGTCGACATTTGTTTTTCTCATTTTTTTTTGGTCCCGAACGTCGACATGGTCTGCAGTAACTTCCTTGACCAGCTGTATTTCTCTGAATGCTTACACTGGTAAAATATAAACTAGAGTTTGACAGAGTTTCAGTAAAGTGGCCAGAAAACTTGGTTCTGGAATATGAATGAGTACGTCATCGGAAAACACTAATTTGCCAAACATAGGAGCTTATTAAATTCTGAATAAGACTCTAAAAAGTAACACATAAAAATAGCTAATATCAACCAAGATGAATCTCGGTCACAACAGCCTACATGCGGGAGCTTTAGAAATGTCCCCTTACTGTACTAGCACAAAAAAAGTTACACATTTCGTGGTATTGTCAAATCTTCCAAAATTTGCACCAGCGGAGGCAGATTGGAATGGAAACCATACTAGCAAATTTCTGGAAGTAGCCCTCATGGAGGCGGGGTCTATTGAAGGGGCAGGATCCCTCCTCAAAGAGTCTGAACTGTCTTTCCTGCAGTTGTGTCTGTGAGTTTATGCTAATTCCATTTGTCATGAGTGGATTGTGAATTTAAAGTGTCACTGAAATAAATAAAAAAATCCCAAAATGCTCACATTACATGCGTGGTACCCCACTCATTTGGTAATCCTTTTTGTATAAATTGAATTACAAATGCAGCATATATTGCATAAGCAGCCCCAGTAACCTTTAGAGCACTAGTACCCAGGAACATGTAGCAGAACCCCTGAAGAGTGGAAAGCTGAGGAGGGCTGTGATTGGCTGTGAGCAGGGTGGAGCAGGAAGAAAGTGAGTAGAGTGAAGGCAGCACGTGGAGAGGTGCCATGAGGAGTGAGTGTGGTACGCCATTTCACAAAGAAACAATGTGATTGCAGCAAATGCTGCCTGTGAAGGCCCTGCACTTGGCAGTTACTGCAGGGTTAATTACTCCCCCAGTTGCTAAGCAACCATAGCCCCGGGAGGGACAACCAGGAGGATATTAAGGCCCAGAGAGCTTGGCCGATGTCCTGTCAGAGCGGGAAGCCAAGAGACCCTGAGATTGGCTGGGCCAGAGAGGAGGAGTCAGAGTCTGGAGCAAGGCCTGTGTGTGTGTGGTGTGCAGGAGAGAGCCCGGCGGCAAGTGAGAAAGGCGGAGTGTGCGTGGGAAGGTCGAGAGCTTCCACATGTGAGCGGAGAAGGACAGGACCCGTACACAGAGAAGATGTCACTGTTGGAGTCACCGGGCGCATAGACTGGCTTTGAGTCCCTCTGAACCCAAAAGACAGCGCTGAGAGGTACCACCACTGCAGCAGCGGGAAGCATGTCTGCAGACAGGAGCATTCCGCTGGGGAGCGCAGCACGGTACTCTGTCCAGTGGGCTGACACTAGAGCTGCAGGAGAAGTTGCTGCCATTAGGGGTCAGCAACTGCACCAGATCTCCGGGTACCCAGCAACCTCATCACTTTAAGACCACGCTATAGGGACCCCTGGTTAGCCACTGACACTTTGCTATGCTTCCAACCCTAGTCACTGGCGCACCACAGAGAACCCCTCCTCAGTAAAGGGGCTCGCTATTGGAGACCAAGCTTGTCCCAGAGACTTACAGTAGTCAGAGGCCGGAAAGTGGGGATTTCTTTACTTCTCCCGCATTCAGAGCCGGCCTTAGGCATAGGCAAACTAGGCAATTGCCTAGGGCATTTGGATGTCTAGGGGCATCAGCAGCTTCTGCTGATTAAAATGATATGTAGCATGCCTATATTCTGTGTGTGAGTGAGGCTGTATCTGCATATGAAATAGTGTATTCATGGAAATCACTGTAACATAGCATTCCGTATGCAGGTGCAGCCACAGTCGCACACAGAATATAGGCATGCTGCATATAATTTTAATCATCGGAAGCTCCTTGTGTGTCCTGGTCACAAAACAATGCAAATAAGACAAATTTTCAGCAAAAAAGGCACCCAGTGTTAGCAGAACTGGCCAGGAGCTGCATGGCCTATTGAGGCAAGATGTATGAGGAAACATCTGTATCCAAGCAGAGGCAGAGGTCACAGTGTTAGCGGCTGTGCGAGTGCTGTCTGCGGGTGGGTTGGTTGTGCAATAGTGTTCAGCATATGTGTAAGGGGCATTATGTGTGTAATGTATAAATGCATTAATAATGTGCGACATATGAGTAACAGGCATTATGTGTGTCATGTGTGTAAGGGCATTGATAATGTGCGACATATGTGTAACAGGCATTATGTGTGTCATGTGTGTAAGGGCATTAATAATGTGCGACATATGAGTAACAGGCATTATGTGTGTTGTGTATAAGGGCATTAATAATGTGCAACATATGTGTAAGGGGCATTATGTGTGTCATGTGTATAAGGGCATTAATAATGTGCAACATATGTGTAAGGGGCATTATGTGTGTCATGTGTATAAGGGCATTAATAATGTGCAACATATGTGTAAGGGGCATTATGTGTGTCATGGGTATAAGAGCATTAATAATGTGCAACATATGTGTAACAGGCACTATGTGTGTCATGTGTATAAGGGCATTAATAATGTGCAACATATATGTAACAGGCATTATGTGTGTCATGTGTATAAGTGCATTAATAATGTGCAACATATGTGTCAGGGGCATTATGTGTGTCATTATGTGTATGAAGGGCATTAATAAAGGTTGGCATAATGTGTAAGGGGAATTATGTTTATAAGGACATTAATAATGTGTGTCATGTGTAAGGGGAATTATGTTTATAAGGACATTAATAATGTGTGTCATGTGTGGTATTATCAGGGGTGCCGAGAGAAAGGGGTAGCGGGTACAAATTACCCAGGCCAAAGTCTAATGGAAGGGCCCAGTGGGGGCCCCGGGCCCCCTCCCCTTAAGTGACAGCAGCAGCTGCAGCTCTTCTCCTCTGCCCAGCACACACTGCTTTGTGCTGGGTTGCAGTGTGGCCATGGAGGTGGTTAAAATACAATATTTTCTCAGGATTTTTTTCTAAGGGTATAATGTGAATAATGTGAGGAGTAATGTACATAAGGTAAAGTGGTACTACTGTGTGATGTAACGTGAATAAGGGACACCATCGCATGATATAATGTGAATAAAGGTGCACTACTGTGTGGCATAATTTGAATTGGGGGTACTATTGTGTGGCCATGCCCCTTCCCAGCAAGAACACACCCCTGTTTGGCCTGCGCACCAAATGTGTGCGCTGTTTCTATTTAAAATATTGCGGGTAGGAGCACCAAAATGATGACTGCTATGATGAGGGTTGATGGTGCTGGGAAAGGGGAGCAGGGTCAGAGGCGGACCTAGTGGTGGTGCTAGGGGGCACCAGCCAAAATCTTGCCTAGGGCGTCATTTAGGCTAGGGCCGGCTCTGCCCGCGTTGACCAAACCCAAGTGCAAGAGTGCCCTACAGTACCCTCTTCTAGTGACTCTGATAGTGCTACCACAAGGCACCCTCTATTGGTGAGACAGCCACATGTTTCATAAAGCACAGCGTGATCTATTGGTGACTCTGATACTTTGTCTACTCTACCCCATGCAACGCCCTCTAATGGTGGCTTCTAGTATACACAACAAATTTGTTGGCAAGCTGCTCAATCACATTGTGATGTCACTCAGTTGCTAAAAGGGAGGGGTAATTCTGGTTAGAACAAAAAAAAACATTCTGTATTCCAAATGCACACTGAGTGAGAGATATTTACATAATAACTTAATCAGATAATACAGAGATCTTGGTTGCATATATCTGCAGATATAGGGCTAAGCCATACTACTTGCCTACCTGACCCTCTCCATGAGGGAGAAAATGCTCTGTTCCTGTACTTCCCTGGTAATGTATGATTGCCATCTCCTGTGGTGAAACACCTTTCTTATCAATTAACTAGCTCACCACAGGTGATGGCAATCATACATTACTAGGGAAGTCCAGGAACAGAGCATTTTCCCTCATCGAGAGGGTCAGGTAGGCAAGTATGGGCTAAGCCCCAAGCATTAGGAGGGATTGCTGACTCCAGAGTGCCATTGGAGAAGCCAGGGGTATCTCCAGGTAAGCTGGCTCTCAGATGTTGTAAGCCATTATCATGTGGCCTTACACTGGGCTATTAGACCCAGACATATTTGTTATTGTTTATGGGATGGGTTTGGGGGTGTGGTGCCGCTTGTGTTGGTATGGCTGGGTTGCTTCAGGTCAGCACACCCTAACACTTTATTAACACTTATATTTTTTCCTCTATCACATTATATATATTTTGTATTATTTTAATCACACCTCTCACTCCCTTACATAGCACTTATGTGCTTCTTATTAACCCCTATTAATTTTCATTTGTGTGCTGCCCTGAAGTGGTCGGCCTGTGCCAGCATGATGGGGGCCCACACCCCAGACCCATACCCAGTATTAGGGACCCCCAGTGACACAGAGACGCCTTGATGTACGGCCTGGGGGCTTAGCCCTATATCTGCAGATATATGCAACCAAGATCTCTGTATTATCTGATTATTATGTAGATATCTCTCACTCAGGGTGAGATATACTAAGCTTCAAAAGTGATAAAATGAAGAGTGATAAACAACCAGCCAATCAGCTCCTGTCTGACATTTTCCAAACATAGTTTGTGACATAGTAGTAAGGAGCTGATTGGCTGGCTGATTATCACTCTCCATTTTATCACTTTTGAAGCTTAGTGCATCTGGCCCTCAAACATACTCCACAGCACCCTCTTTTTGTGTTCGCAATTTACAGCACCCTCTATCTGCAACCACCGGTATACATCCATTAAGCCTGTTTACAGTGACCTCCAGCGGATTACAAATAACTGTGCACAGTTTCAATTCTCTGTATCATTCTCCTTGGAGGACATTATTCCTTGGGACAGTTTAGGTCCCAAACGAACTGAGCTCAGTAGGTATAGCACTGCCTAGCGAATAATACGGACAACGATTATATACATATACTGTATGCCTAATTATTATTTTCTGACTGTGATGTCCTTATGGAAATGTTAAAAGTATAATTGATGCAAGTTATTCTCCAATAATTAAAGTGTATTTTGATTATATAGTCTGTGACTACAATGTATGAGAATATCCTATACCCCATCAGTCCAACATTTTATTGTTCTTATATGACATTAATCATATTTCACTTACAGCAGTGACCGGTTCCTGCAAAATAAAACTTTGTCACTGCAAATTGTTGTGGTCTTTACTCTGTGGGGTCCTTGTTTGGGTGTTCCCTCTGCTGCCACGGGCTCTTGCTGAAGAGGCTGTTAGAAGGTCCCGAGTCAACGGACATCACCTTCATGGAGAACAGGTATGACATTGCTCTGTTACAGGGGTTCTGTTGCATGAGGAGCTGTGTGCAGGAGGAGTTTGGCAGCAGCCGACACATGTGGTGCCTGTAGCATGCAGGAGAGAATAAAATGCAACAGTCAGGATCCGGCTTCTTGATCTTGGTACTCTAACCCACACTGGCCCCATCCAGCCCAAACAGTGACACCATTAGCCTGACAACCCCATTCATGTTGGCTGGCAATACTGACCACTATCCCATCCATGCCAGTACCAGTAGGCCACACCAGATAAGTGTATAGGAGCTGACAGCCTCAGCATACCCCCGATTGGAGAATAAGTTGATAGGGCATTTGTACCCAGTTTGTTACAGGAGATGTTTGCTGTCAATAACCCCTTTCACACAGCCCAAAAAACCCGGTACTTATATGTTAGTTGGGCGTTCACTAAGCAATTTGCTTAGTGGGCTATTCTGCGTAGGGAAATCGTATCGCATCGCATGGGCCAATTTAGGCCCATGCGATGTGCAATGCGATTTTCCTATGTAATTTATTCACTGTTCTCTCAGCCCCGGGCCATCGCATTGCATCGCATCGCTTCTGCCTGTGATTTTATAGGGTGTGCGATGCCATGACATTAGGTATTCAATAATATGATTGTATGTCCCAAAAATAGGTTTGACGCACACCCCACTATCCACACCACCCCGAAGCGTGGCGAGTGTCAGGAGCCAGGTTTTATGGTTCAATCTGTTTTGTTTCTGTTTGGCTTTTGACTCACTGGTGACCTCCAGTGGTAGGTCTGTTGCCATTACAGCCCTGTGTTCTTTGAGCTATCATTCACAGGCTGTGAGTTATTAGCTCGTTAATCAGGAGCAGCCTGGAGATTCACCAGCTGTTTCAATCACCTGAGGCCTTTATAAGCCATGCTCTCCTGGGGATCTCTGCCAGTGATAGCTTGTTGTTTCTCTGTGCTGGTAGCTGCACATATACTGCTCTCTGGTCCTAGGTCCTGCTCCTGTTCCATTCAGTCTGGATTCTGTCGGAGTCCTTCTCACTTCAGTCTGGGTCCTGTTTACAGTCTTGTCCTGTGTCGTCTGGGTCCAGTCAAGTGTCCTATCCTGCTGCAGTCTGGATCAAATATCATTGTCCCCTTGCTGTCCTAGTCCAGGGACCTCCAGCCGTGGTGCAGCCATTGTCCAGCTGCCGTCTCACTGCGGTCACTGTGCAGCCGTAGTCCAGCCGTTATCCAGCCGCCCGATTGCTGCGGTCAGTGTCCAGTCTTGGGCCGGTCACGTAAGTGCTCCAGTGGAGCCTGGTTCCATATTCTTTATTCCTACGGGCAAGCGGCCCTTCCTCCTTAGTTATAATCAGTATTATCCTGGTTCTGCTCTCCGTGGTTCGGAGAGGCCCACAACTGTGGGTTTAAGTCTGTTTTGGGGTACCGTCACTTTAAGAGTACTATTTTTATGTTGGCGTGTGTTTGGTTTGGTGGCACCCTATTGTTGCTTTGTTCTGGTGTTTGCGACTCGGTCGCGCTGTCCCGTCCTTGGCCTGGTGCCGG
Source organism: Crinia signifera (assembly GCF_055691185.1). Lineage (NCBI taxonomy): Eukaryota > Metazoa > Chordata > Amphibia > Anura > Myobatrachidae > Crinia > Crinia signifera. Next base: position 245,093,973 of record NC_139218.1, read on the forward strand.
TTAGTCAGGGGTTTTTTCAGGTAGGCCCGTTAGTTAGATCTGCCTTTTGAGATACCCCCTGGCGATCGCTCACCCCTTGTCACCACATAACACCTGGCTGCATCGGGGTCGGAGCAGGCTTAACCGGCTCCTTCGAACGCGGCGGCTACAGGCGAAGCCTAGCACTACCGCAGGGGTATTCCATCTGCCCGGGGGACTCAACAGAGTCAGTGTAGGGTTTCGCTGTGGCCGTTCTAACCAGCGGTCCCGGCTACGGGCTCACGCCTGATCTCCAGCTCCCTGCCTCCTGCATCCTCACGTACTGTCTCCGGTTTTCCACGGTGGGTAACCCCCAAGTCCGTAACATTATCACTGGCCATACCGATATATGCATGTGTTCACAGTAGTCATAGGTATACATGCATATATAAAATTTTGTTTCAAGGTGATTTGGGTGTTTTTGATTGGTTGCAGGACTTATAGATTAGTCCATATTAAGATTTTTTTTTCTTCCCGCATTTTGCCCGTTACAGGGTTTTGCTTTATTTAGCTTGCCCAGTTGGTCTTGTCTGTTTGTTTCATTGCTGTACTTATCATGCAGGCCTTGCAAGCTTCCTTGATGGCCTTAAATACGGCCTTTACAGAATTAAAACCTGAGCTGGTTAAGGGTCTGCAGCAGTCATTTCTGCAATTGCAAGATCTGTTAACCCAAATTTTCCAGGATCTGTCTGAGGTTTTTGGGGCTCAACCAGCTCCTAGGGAGACCCTGGCTAAGGGGGTACTCAGTCAAACTTCAGATCAGGAGATTCAGAAGGGACATAGAAGTTTTTTAAGGCCAAGGCTCACACCAGAAGAGCGGCGACGGCGTAAAAACTTTAACCTATGTCTGTATTGTGGGGAATCAGGCCACTTTCTCCAGTATTGCGAATTACACAGACCTTGTGGTGGTACCGGGAAGGATTTTCCCCAATCCAAGTGGTATCAGGAGGTTACATCTATACCTGTCTCCTCTAAGCAGGAGGAACCTGACCACACCCCCCACATACGTAGCGCTCCGACTTACAACTGGGGTCCTAGGACTAGAGCGCCCCATGTTGTGGTACGGAATCAGACAGGAATGTGGAATTCATCCACAAAGATTCCAGACAGAAAGACGTTGGATGCTAGTCTTCCAGTCAGGGAGCTCAACGTTCTTTCAATGTTGGAGTTGCTAAGTCCTGTAGAGGAGTCTCAGGTTTTTCCCTCAAAAGGGGCTTCAAGTGGCATAATCCCAGAGGGGGTCCTTGAAACAGTCGCCCCTAAGAGGGTCTTGGGGAACTTAACCCCACATGGAGTTATGAAGGTCATTGCTCCTGATGAGGCCTTGGGAGGCATAACTCCGAAAAAAGAATCCCTGACATCAGTCTCAGCCGGGATTTCTAGTGACATCTTCCCCGATCTTGGGGTTCTCGGTGTTGCCTCTGAGGTTGTGGATCCAGGAGTCCCGGTCTCCTTAGGCGAGTCCGATGCGGGGGGCTCATCTAGTGGCAAGGGCGCTTGGGGCTCATTGAACGTTTCTGGTGCTCGAGGTCAGTCGAGCCAATTTGATGCCCAAGGCCCGCCGGGCGTGTCTGATGATACTCCTAACACTCCATACTTCGATGGAGATTTGGCCCAGCTCCGACCAATTGCTCAGCAATTCCTCGCTAAAATGGACTTCTCACATAATATGAAGATAACTCCTTCTTCTGCTGTCCGTTATCTCTTATCATGCTTTAGAGGAAGAGCTTTGGAGTGGGTTAAACCTCTCATAGAGGCTGACGATCCCATCCTAAGGGATCTTCCGGGTTTCCTAAAAACCGTGCGGAAAGTGTTCAGCCCAAAGGCCGTAGCCCCGAGTGGGGGCCCAAAGGCCGTAGCCCCGAGTGGGGGCCCAAAGGCCGTAGCCCCGAGTGGGGGCCCAAAGGCCGTAGCCCCGAGTGGGGGCCCAAAGGCCGTAGCCCCGAGTGGGGGCCCAAAGGCCGTAGCCCCGAGTGGGGGCCCAAAGGCCGTAGCCCCGAGTGGGGGCCCAAAGGCCTGTTTCGCCCCGGAAGGTGGGCAAGTCTGTTTCGCCCCAGAAGGGGGGCAAGTCTGTTTCGCCCCAGAAGGGGGGCAAGTCTGTTTCGCCCCAGAAGGGGGGCAAGTCTGTTTCGCCCCAGAAGGGGGGCAAGTCAGTCCGGTCCCTGAGGGGGACTCTGCCAGTCCGGTCCCTGAGGGGGACTCTGCCAGTCCGGTCCCTGAGGGGGACTCTGCCAGTCCGGTCCCTGAGGGGGACTCTGCCAGTCCGGTCCCTGAGGGGGACTCTGCCAGTCCGGTCCCTGAGGGGGACTCTGCCAGTCCGGTCCCGGAAGGGGACTCTGCCAGTCCGGTCCCTGAGGGGGACTCTGCCAGTCTGGGCCCTGAGGGGGGCTCAGTCCATCTAGCCTCAAGTGGTATCATAGAAGCTGTGTCCCTGGAAGGGGTGGCCATATCCTTGTCTGAGGTCCCAAAGACCACAGCCTCAGCGAGGCTCTTGAGGGACGCAAACCCAGTGAGCATTTCTGTCTTGCCAGCTTCTCGGGAGGCTTCAGAAATCTTAGACCCAAAGGTTGTTGTTCCCATAGAGAATTCCAGTTCTGAGGTCCCAGAGGTGGATGTCCCTACGTCCATCATTTTTGATGGAGATCTTGCCCATTTTATTGCCCTGGTTAAACACTATACTTCCCTTTTTGAATCAGGACCAGCTTCAGGGGTCACTTGGACTAATATTATATACCTCCTCATTTCTGCCTTTAGGGGTAGACCTCAGACATGGGCTTACAAGCTGATCAGGTGTTGTGACCCTTGCCTTCAGGATCTCTCCTCTTTTTGTGATGCTGTTATTAAGAAGTTCAGTCCCAAAAAGAAGGATGGGGTTCCACCAGCTCCTGGAAATGTGGTGCCCAGCATAAGCCAGGGGCTTAAGGACCTGGCTTCTGGAGACTCAGTCTCTGTTTGTTCATTCTTCGGCCTCATCGCTTGGTCCGGAATCCAGGAGTTTAGCTATTGGTTTTGTCTCACTGACTCCTGACAAAAAATTTTTGGACACATCTGGTACCTGTAATTCTGGGTCTAGGGAATCCAATAAGAGTTCTGCCTATGGCCAATTAAGACATTCTTCCCTTTCTGAGATTCCATCTGTTAAAAAGACTCTCATGATCTCCTCAGATCGAGACTTCAACTCTGTTTCTGATTTGGTAACCCATAGCTGTGATTTGATAGAAGGTACCATCAGATCTGATAATGTGTGGGGCCTTAAACTGCTGATTCCATCAAAATCTAGGAAAAAGAAAAAGAAGAAGCATTAATCTTTTTCCGCATTCCTGGATCATCTTGTTTGTCTTTTTGGTTGTGCCCTGTGGTCACCCTCTAGGGGGGGCACTGAGACAAGCCGTGGTTTTAGCTTGTGTTCACCTTTCTGTTGCCTTTGCCCCGTTTTCCAGGGTCCGGATGCTCATTATTTTTTGGAGGTCTGGATTTTGGGGTCTGTTGACCCCTCCTCAAGGGGGGGGTACTGTCAGGAGCCAGGTTTTATGGTTCAATCTGTTTTGTTTCTGTTTGGCTTTTGACTCACTGGTGACCTCCAGTGGTAGGTCTGTTGCCATTACAGCCCTGTGTTCTTTGAGCTATCATTCACAGGCTGTGAGTTATTAGCTCGTTAATCAGGAGCAGCCTGGAGATTCACCAGCTGTTTCAATCACCTGAGGCCTTTATAAGCCATGCTCTCCTGGGGATCTCTGCCAGTGATAGCTTGTTGTTTCTCTGTGCTGGTAGCTGCACATATACTGCTCTCTGGTCCTAGGTCCTGCTCCTGTTCCATTCAGTCTGGATTCTGTCGGAGTCCTTCTCACTTCAGTCTGGGTCCTGTTTACAGTCTTGTCCTGTGTCGTCTGGGTCCAGTCAAGTGTCCTATCCTGCTGCAGTCTGGATCAAATATCATTGTCCCCTTGCTGTCCTAGTCCAGGGACCTCCAGCCGTGGTGCAGCCATTGTCCAGCTGCCGTCTCACTGCGGTCACTGTGCAGCCGTAGTCCAGCCGTTATCCAGCCGCCCGATTGCTGCGGTCAGTGTCCAGTCTTGGGCCGGTCACGTAAGTGCTCCAGTGGAGCCTGGTTCCATATTCTTTATTCCTACGGGCAAGCGGCCCTTCCTCCTTAGTTATAATCAGTATTATCCTGGTTCTGCTCTCCGTGGTTCGGAGAGGCCCACAACTGTGGGTTTAAGTCTGTTTTGGGGTACCGTCACTTTAAGAGTACTATTTTTATGTTGGCGTGTGTTTGGTTTGGTGGCACCCTATTGTTGCTTTGTTCTGGTGTTTGCGACTCGGTCGCGCTGTCCCGTCCTTGGCCTGGTGCCGGTTAGTCAGGGGTTTTTTCAGGTAGGCCCGTTAGTTAGATCTGCCTTTTGAGATACCCCCTGGCGATCGCTCACCCCTTGTCACCTGGCTGCATCGGGGTCGGAGCAGGCTTAACCGGCTCCTTCGAACGCGGCGGCTACAGGCGAAGCCTAGCACTACCGCAGGGGTATTCCATCTGCCCGGGGGACTCAACAGAGTCAGTGTAGGGTTTCGCTGTGGCCGTTCTAACCAGCGGTCCCGGCTACGGGCTCACGCCTGATCTCCAGCTCCCTGCCTCCTGCATCCTCACGTACTGTCTCCGGTTTTCCACGGTGGGTAACCCCCAAGTCCGTAACAGCGAGCACAGCGGAACGCGTCCTCCGACTTTTTTCATTACCCAACTATCCATGTTGGCGTGGAGTTGAGTTTATATAGTGTGGTGAGCGCAGAGAGCCACCGAGCCCGAAGCATGACGAGCGCAGCGGAATACATGTAAAGTACATCTCGCACTACCACTGAACTCGGTCGGCATTAAATCTCGCCCGATTGTACATGTTCCACAGCACCCTTTATTTGAAGTACATTCAACTAAATACTTACAGCACCCTCTATTGGAAGCTTATGCAGTACTAATATACAGTGACCGCTGTTCGATTACAAATACTGTGCACAGTACAAATGTACTTTACCGCGCCCTCTGTAGGACATTCATGCATGGAACACTATATTACAAGTTCAACCATACTTTGCAACTATATTGCCACCTTGTGGACAGTTTACTCCTTAGAGCAGGCATGTCCAACGTTGGCCCTCCAGATGTTTTGAAACTACACATCCCAGCATGCTTTGCAATAGTTTTAGCATTCTCTAATTGCAAAACTGTGGCAAAGCATGCTGGGATGTGTAGTTTCATAACATCTGGAGGGCCAACGTTGGACATGCCTGCCTTAGAGATTGCTTGACAGAAAAGCTTATTATTTTATTGTGCTTTGATTGATGATTATCTTTGATGTTATTTTATGGTAAGTGACTTGCAATTATCTGATATTATTTCATGTGCTAGTGAGAAGTTATACATACTAGTTATACAAGATGTAATTTAACCTGAGTACCGCATTGATGCATAATGTATGCAATTGGTAGTAACCAACATTTCAATTGCATCGGTGACCAGTTAATCCCCTGGTTAATAAATATTGTTGTCACTTTGTGCACTAGTTATTGTGTGGGACTCTCTTGGGGTGCTCATTCTTCTGCCACAGGCTCCTGTCAGGAAGAAGTCGTTGAGTGCTGAACCCACCCATCATCTGGAAACCAGGTACGACACTACACCATCACAGGGGTGTAGTGTTACACATGCTCATATCTCCAGCCTGACACCTTCTCCCCCCCAAACACACCCACACAAGAATGCCACCCTCTATCCCCTAACGCATCTACACCACCAGACTCTCAGCATCTATCTTCTATCAGATACAGGTGCATCAGCCAACCAGGGATCTTCCTATGCCTTCTATTGCCAATCCACCCCTGTGTGGAGGACTTTAGCAGATCAGTATGGATTAGACACCAACTTTCAAAAGCATAATTTTGTTCTGAGCAACAATATAGACTTGTAAGAACTGGTTCCGCGGCTTCTAGAACAAATACACACCATTTTTTTTTTTTTTGCATACGGCATATTTTATTTGCACATGGAATTTTATATATTGAAATATAAATATATGCAATAGATATTTAGAGACATATTTGGGATCATATTAGATCGCATATGATAAGCTGTCGCAGGGCAGTGCAGACCTCCTGATGGATCTCTGATGCCCCAAACCCCCTCCCCCCCTCCCCTTCTTTTCAAACACCTCTGCCAGTTGATCAGGCTGGCAGGCCTTCGGAAAAATACTTTGCGATTGCAGCACCCTGCGCATGCACAGTTTCTAACCAACAGAAAACTGCTTCAATGATTATTTTTGCTTTCAATATTGAATTAACCCTATGAAGTGGATGGAGGGATATCTAATTAGGCTAAATAAAACATTGGATGCAAAAAAAGTCACAAATTTTTCCTGATTTTTTTTTTTACCGGGTATACTATATATTAGATCATTCATAAAAATCAATAAAACCTGTGGGTGACATTCTATTGGTTGAGATTTTTTAGACTTTTGCGATTTTTTTCGCAAAAACGTCCGAAATCGCATTTTTTTCCATTTTCGCATATTTAATGAGCTCCGAAAATGTGAAAAAATGCGATTTTTGCCAACAAGTTGGACACACTGGAAATGCGATGGCTGCTTTTCGCAGCACATCGCATCCAGATGTTTTCACATGGAAAAGTATACAAATCGCATATTTAATGGTATGCGATTTGTATAAAGTGTGACTATAATTCGCTCAAAAATCAGACCAGGTTCTGATGGGCGAATTAGCCAGAAACCTGCACAGATCGCAATGTTCTGTGCAGGTTTCTGGTAAAAAAAAAAAAAAAAAAAAACAGTTAAAAAAAAAAAAAAAAAAACGAGCGCGGGGTCCCCCGCCCGAGCATAACCAGCCCGGGCTCATTGAGCTGGTGCTGGTGACATAAAATCAGGTTCCCCGACAAATAGGGGTCCCCTTGATTTCATGAAACCAGCACCAGGCTCAAGGTCCGGCGCTGGTTCCCAAAATACAGGGGACAAAATGACTAGGGGTCCCCCGTATTTTAAGAACCAGCACCGGATCCAACCAGCCAGCGGGGTAATGCCACAGCCGGGGGACAAAAAATGGCCCGCTGGCACTTGTACTTCTACAGTACAAAAAATAGTGAAATAACACACACACTGACACCCTGAAAAATAAAAGTTTAATACACACATAACACACACACTGATACTTACCTACCTTGAGCCCGTTGGTCGGTCCCTGGATCCTGGGTCCGGGCTCCGGGGCTCCAGGGCAGAAGAGTCCGGTTCCGGGGCCTTGGTCCCGGTTCCGGGGCTGGTCCTGGGGTTCCGGGGCTAGTCCGGGGTCCAGGATCTGATTAAGTCTACAGGGGTACCTGAGGAACGAAATCCTACTCACCTGGTCCCCGGCGACGACATCGGCATCCTCTCCGGCAGACGCGCTGCTCCCGGCTGCTGTGGTCCCCGCTCTCGGACTGAAGAGGCGAAGTAGTAGTAGTAGTAGTAGTAGTACGTTTATTTATAAGGCGCCACAAAGTGTCCGCAGCGCCGTACATAGCAAACAAAAAAAAACAAATTACAAGGTAACGTACAGGGTGTGTAGAAAGATACAGTATAAATAGGGGTATAGCTGGTAGAACTAAAATCAGCATCAGTTCAGAAGTAGGTGTCAAAATAGTCAAGGAGACCGAAGATGAAGTAGAGGAAGGGAAGAACAGGACAGGAGCACAGGTGAGGTAATGAGGTAGGGTGAGTACGTGAGGAAGGAGGGCCCTGCTCATAAGAGTTAACATACTAAAAATAGGTGGGTGGACGAACGAAATACAATAGGATAAGTAGGAACGGAGGGGAACGGAGGCAGGATAGGAGGATCAAAAGAGGTTAGGAGGAGGGATAGGCTAGTCGAAAAAAGTGGGTTTTGAGGGAGCGCTTGAAGGAGGTAAGGGAATCAGATAGCCTGATGGGTGGCGGGAGGTTGTTCCAGTGCAGGGGGGCAGCGCGAGAGAAATCTTGGACACGGGAGTGGGAGGAGGTGATTAGGTGAGAGGTCAGTCGGCGGTCAGCGATGGAGCGAAGAGGACGGGAGGGAGTGTGGATAGAGATCAGTGAAGAGAGGTAGGGAGCTGTGGAGGAGGAGAGAGCCTTGTAGGTGGTGGTGAGGAGTTTAAAGAGAACTCGGAAAGGAATGGGGAGCCAGTGAAGAGATAAACAGAGGGGGGAGGCGGAGGTAGAGCGGCGGGAGAGGAAGATGAGCCTAGCAGCAGCGTTAAGAATGGATTGGAGAGGTGCGAGGCGGGTGAGAGGTAGCCCAGAGAGAAGGATGTTGCAGTAGTCAAGGCGGGAGATGACAAGAGAGTGAATGAGAATTTTGGTCGAGTCAGTGGAGAGGAATGGTCTGATGCATGAGATGTTGCGTAGGTGAAAGCGGCAAGACTGTGAGAGAGCACGAATGTGGGGGGTGAAAGAGAGGGAGGAGTCAATGATGACACCGAGGCAGCGCGTTTGGTCGGTGGACGTGATCTCGGTTTCACCAATGCTGATGGAGATAGTGGGAGAAGAGGGGATGTTCGGGGGATGGAAGATTAGAAGTTCAGTTTTAGCCATGTTTAGTTTCAGGAAGCGTTGGGTCATCCAGGCTGAGATGGCCGTGAGGCATTCGGAGACCTTGGACAGAAGTGATGGGGATAAGTCGGGGGAGGAGAGATAGATTAGGGTATCATCAGCATAAAGGTGGTAATGAAAACCATAGGAGCTGATGAGGGTGCCCAGAGAGGTGGTGTAGAGGGAGAAGAGGAGAGGGCCAAGGACTGACCCTTGGGGAACACCGACTGGCTGGGGGGTAGTAGGAGAGGAGGAGCTCGGAGTGGAGAAGAGATTTTCATCTACCGCGCCTTTCCTCCGGATGATTCTATTGGTCGGCTAGCGGCCAATCAGGAGCCGACTTTCTCGGCTCCTGATTGGCCGCTAGCCGGCCAATGGAATCATTCTGAGAAGAGGCGCGGAAGATGAAAATCTCTTCGCCTCTTCAGTCCGAGAGCGGGTACCACAGCGTCTGCCGGAGAGGATGCCGATGTCGTCGCCGGGGACCAGGTGAGTAGGATTTCCTTCCTCAGGTACCCCTGTGGACTTCATCGGATCCTGGACCCCGGACCAGCCCCGGAACCCCAGGACCAGCCCCGGAACCAGGACCAAGGCCCCGGAACCGGACTCTTCTGCCCTGGAGCCCGGACCCAGGATCCAGGGACCGACCTACGGGCTCAAGGTAGGTAAGTATCAGTGTGTGTGTTATGTGTGTATTAAACTTTTATTTTTCAGGGTGTCAGTGTGTGTGTTATTTCACAATTTTTTGTACTGTAGAACTACAAGTGCCAGCGGGCCCTTTAATGCCCCGCATGCTGGGACTTGTGGTTCTCCAAGTCCCAGCATGCGGGGGAGGCTTGCTGGGACTCATAGTTCGCCAGTAGAAAACAATAGTTTTTCTGCTTTTTTTTTACACAGTCCATCAGCCCGATGCCCACCGCCCAGGGGCATCGGGGACAGCCCCGGACTTTCAGCATGGGCTGGTAAGTCCTGGAGGGGGGGGACCCCTTCATTGGGGGGTCCCCACTTCCCCAGGACCCCTGCCCATGCTGACCAGCCACTGGGATAATGCTTTGGCCGCGGGACCTTATATAATAAGTGTCCCCCGGATGTGGCATTACCCCGCTGGCTGGTTGGGTCCGGTGCTGGTTCTTAAAATACGGGGGACCCCTAGTCATTTTGTCCCCCGTATTTTGGGAACCAGCGCCGGACCTTGAGCCTGGTGCTGGTTTCATGAAATCAAGGGGACCCCTATTTGTCGGGGACCCTGATTTTATGTCACCAGCACCGGCTCAATGAGCCCGGGGCTGGTTATGCTCTGGCGGGGGACCCCGCGCTCGTTTTTTTTTTTTATTTGCGCTTTCCTGCAAACTTGCGATTTTCAGACATGAAAATCGCACATTTTCAGGACTAAAGACATCGCACCACCTTGCACCTATTCGCACTATTTGGCCCGTTTTTCGCATCTCATTAAATATGCGAAAAACGGGGCAATCTTGCGATTTGAAAAAGTGCGAAGTGGTGCGATAAAAAAAACGCGCATTTATCTCATCCCATAGAATGTCACCCTTAGTGTTTTTGCAGCCTCTGGGATTTTGTTTGCCTGCACCCTCCAGCTTATCAAGGCATATTGGATAGCCCTTGGGGATACAATTACCTGCTGCAAATTATTGAGGGCAATTGAATAACCCCCTACCCCCCATACAATTTGAACGCCATTGATGAGATTGAGCCCATGACCTCCTCAGTGCTGTGAGACAGTAATGCTAACCATTACACCATCCATCCTGACCTGTCCCAATACTGTCTCATACCTCCCAACTTTTCTTGTTTAGAAATTGGGTTCCGCTGGCCGGAAAAGGGAGGCAAAGGGGCTGTGGCTTAGCACTGTGATCCCTGTTTTGTCACTTTGGGGGTGTGTCCAGTGCTTCCTGAGCAGCTAGGCAGCCCGCCAGCTCCATCACTGCACTAGGGATATGCCGTGTGCATGCGTGCTGCATCTCTTCAGTGATCATCAACTGCTCTGCAGTGCAGAGCGGCAATGATCTCTGGTTCCCCCTGACTGCCCCGCCCCTGGGACACTGCAACTCATAGGAGGAACAATAGGACAGGCTCCAATTAGAGTGACTTCCTGCTGTAATCGGGACAGTTGGGAGTTATGCTCTGTCTCAATGATGTGTAAATGTGCTTGCTTATGGTGTGTAACCTAATGAATAATCATTGTTGGCTTTTTTCCTACACATCAAAAGATTGAACCCAGGGGCCTCAATATACAGCTCTCAGGCACAAAACTATGCATAGTTTAACTGTGGATCTTAGAGCACAACATACAGTAGGTTGTACATGCTGCCCCCTAAGCCTGCTCTGGTGTGTGTTTTACTTGTTTCCATTCTTCATCAGTATATATGTGACAGCTACAGCAGTGGTTCCCAAACTTTTTTGGATCACGGCACCCTAGAGTATCAGATTTTTTTTCATGGCACCCCTAGGCAAAAAATTAGATACCAAAAACTTCAGAAAAAAATATTAAATTAAACAAGTTGCGCATTATATGTCCTCTTTAGGTCCAGTTATGTGAGTAATGAGGAACATGATTCACTTCTGTTAATCCACATGTTATAATTGGCAGTCACAAGTACTGATTTTCCTTATTAATTTGACCATATATCATTTGAATTTGTCCTGGACCACCAACCCAGGGCACCCCTGCAAGTGCTCCGCGGCACCCCTGGGAGCCACGGCACACAGTTTGGGAACCACTGAGCTACAGTATTGCTATGTTGGTCTACAAGTACCAGTTCAGTGGTTAATAGCAGTCAGGTTCTGCTTTGATGTTTACTGCCTCATACTAAATTATATATTTTACTTTGTACAAGTGTTACCTAAAAACAGCGACATGCAGTAACATAACTCTAGCAAATACAAAAACTAGGTAAGAGCAGTGGTGTAGATAGGTGCCACAGTGCCCGGAGCAAGGGCATGTTTCACCCCCCCCCACCCCCACCCCATTTGTAGTAGGTGGGGCTCTTGTGCGGCAAAAAGGGGACACAGCCTAACATTATACCACACACCGTAATGCCCATTGCACATTTTAGCAAACTTTGTAATACCCATTACACATAAAGCCATCTGACGTAATGCCAATTATACATAAGGTCACACATAATGCCCATTACATTATACATAACAAACCGTAATGCCCATTACACATCTGACACATAAGTGCCACTTACCTTCATGCTCATTGCTAGGAACTTCTTGCTCGATGCCATGGGGGACTGAAATTGCTCGTTCCCAAGGGGGACTAAAATTGCTCATTGCCAAGGGGGACTATAACTGCTCCTTGCCAAGGGGGACTATAACTGCTCCTTGCCATGGGGGACTGCAGCCCACCTACCAGGTCAGGGGGAGGCAGCGCATACAGCAATGTCTGTGTAGCAGGGGCAGGGGAGGAGTCCTCCTTATTTCTGCTGCGCAGCGCTGCCCAGGAGCCGGCCCGAGCAGCAGCTTGGCCAGGGAGAAGACCATGACGTCATCGGTTTCGTGCACGCTGGGCTGAATTAGTGAGCGCCAGACTCCTGGCTCATTTGCGGAGGGGGGGCGGCCCCTGCACCCCGGTGGCACCCTGCGCCCTATCGACGCCCGGAGTGTGTGCTCCACTGGCTCCACCCCCCCTACGCTTCTGAGTGAAACGTAGCGCATTTTGGGGGTAATTCAACAGAGTGGCTTGATGCAAAACTCCCCCCCCCCCCCCCCCCCCAATGCCGAGTCCACTAACACATTCCCTCACATGCCTCCAATAGCAGGAGAAATCGTTCGATTGTCGCCGACCATCGAATGATTTCTCCTGCCTTTGGAAACTGACTTTTATTTCTTCTGCAAATCGCCAAAGACAGTGGGCAGTATTCAATGAGAAAAATTCGCTGTGATTTCTGGAGAGTTTGTGCTTTTCACGCGGTGGAGAGAGGTTTTTTTTCTCCAAAGGCGAGCCACCCTATTCAATGTGAAATATTCTCCGTCTTTCTAAGTGATTCTCGCCGTCTCTCTCCGTGTAGAAATTCTCCATCTTTTGATGGAGAGCAGGAATGTGAACTTTTAAACTAAAAGGGTGTTTTTTTTAATTTTGGTGTAAAAAAATCAGGTTTTTTTTTCTGTGAAGGGCCATGTTATTTTTATTCATGTGCCTATAGCACATGAATATATATTTAATTTAAAAAAAAAATATTTTTTTACATTTTTTTTTTTTTTTTACACAGTGCAGCCAGCAGGGGGCCGGAGCGCTCGAGCCGCTCATTAGATATTCATATATTCACTGCACCCGATGCACGTTCGGGTACAGTGAATACTGGGTCCCCCGCTGGCTATAGGGGGGGCAGCCTGTGCTGCCTGGGTCCAGGGGAGCCCTGCTCCCCACCCCATATCCCCTGCAGCAGCCAAGAGAGACTTTAATCTCTCTTGGCTGCTACGTCCCCTGGCTCCCTGCCGCGGACGCTCGTCCGCTGCAGGGGTTAAGACTCGCCGCGAGTGGCGGCGAGTCTTTAACACGTTGAATAGGGGGAGCAGGAGGCTCCGGAACACGGAGAGTGCATGGCGAGAGAAAAAATCTCTCGCCATGCACGGAGAATATTTGACATTGAATACTGCCCAGTGTGGGCGCTGATGTCTTGTGATAGGCATCGGCCCACCTGCATACCCACTGGAACTCCCAACGTTTTTTGGGCATTCCCATGGTCCGGTGCCATCTCTGCCCCCATGGCCCTCCCTCCCTGCAACGAACGGCCCGGCGAGTGTGTAACTCGCTGAAGCCGGTCATTACTGGGGTCTGCACATGTGCAAATCCGCGCTTGTGCAGGCCCCCAAACATTGGAATGGGGCCGAATTTATCCCGTTCCGAGTGTTGTTGAATTAGGCCCTTTATTTGAATGTTAAGGCTGCACAATTATAATGTTTAATTATAAATCAGGCATTTACACTAAATACAAAAATAATGAATGAATCCAAAATGTATCATCTGTCCAATTCAAATAAATTAAATGACAATTGAATTGAAAAGATAACTAATACAAGGAGCGGCTTCAAAGCTCTTGGAGAAAGCCAAACTATTACCAAGTTGGTATCAAATTGACAATTTGGCAATTAGGAGAAAAAACATTTGCCCTGAAATTCCAAGCAGGAGCTCTTGCAAGGTCAGGGAACCATTATTGCTGCATTTTGCATCAGCTGACATGTGGCAACAATAATGATTCACTGCACTGCAAATTGGTCTAAAAGCATTCGATTCTTGCAGCCAGCGTCTACTCTTGCAACCAGAGGGGCTGGGGGCATAGCCAGCAGTTCACAGAGCTGCAGAGCATGCCCCCACAGTGGCAAAAATGGGGTGTAGCCTCACGGCAGTGCCACGGGTATAGACCACACCCCCTTTTGGGTAGCCCCCCCCCCCCATAAAAAAAATCGTCACTGTCCCGCCTCCCTGTCTCTGAATGTTGGGAGGTATGAATATTGTAAATATGGGTTGTTAGTGTTTGTTGTGATCAGTGGTTGGGTTGAGTGAATGTATTCAGACAGTCTTACCACAGCCAATTTCATATACACTGCATGTACCACTATTCTACAATAAACCTCTCTTTTACTATTTATTTGTATTATTATTATGTGCATGCAGTGACATCTAGTGGACATACACAAGTCTACATGTTTGATGTAACTGACAGATTTCTCAGCTTTGTCACATAAATGAAAGATATGTCACTTTCTTAATGTTATTTAATTGATTGTATAGTGTGCTTCACATACTTGCTACCATTTAGTTAATTAGGAGAGAAAGCGAAACAACTCTGTAAAATAGGGAACACTACCTAAAACTTCATGACATTTGCATATGACAATTTATTGTTATATACCAGTGATGGCTAACCTTGACACTCCAGCTGTTTTTGAACTATACATCCCAGCATGCCCTGCATCAGTTTTAGCATGGCCAAATAGTAAAACTGTAGCAGGGCATGCTGGGATGTGTAGTTCAACAGCTGGCGTGTCAAGGCTAGCCATCACTGTTATATACTGATCTAATGTCCCATTTTAGAGCATTTTCTTTTGTCTCCTCTCTGTCTGTACTATATCAGTGCTCACTGCGAGTGCCTCAATTTCTAGATGTCTATATTATGGGGGTTATTTTAATTTCTTCGGTCCCCCGTACATTTGCACAGAGACCAATGGCTTGTGTTTGCGCATGCGCAGACGCATTTCTGTGCATGTGCAGACACAGGGAGGGAGCAGGCACGGCAAACTACAAGTTTGCCGTACCGTTTGCCCCTAGCAGTGCAGGGGGGGGGCTTAGGGCGGCGGCAGGGGGGCACAGCCCATGGGAATGAACACGGGAAATTGCCAGGGCATTTCCTGCCTCAGACCCCATTTACACTGCACTTCAATCCCTGTGTACAGCCCTTTTACACTGAAAATGTATCAGCCCTGTCTTTCCTTTCTGGTGTCATTAGGCTAGTTGGTACGTCATGGCTGTCCTGGCTATTGTCCGTCTGGCTGCAATGCGGTGCAATGGAGGAGGACAGGGCTACTGGGTTGCAGAGTGTCGTGTTCCCAAATGCACTGTAGCATAGGCAGTGTCGGACTGGGGTATAAAGGGCCCACCAGGGAAATGCACTCATAGGGGCCCACAACGAGGGGCGGGTTCATTTTAAGGGGTGTGGCCTCCTGACCAGATAGGTGCGTCTGTCCATGCCTTTCCTGTATCATAATGCCCTTTAACATAATGCCACACACCATAATGCCACACAGCGTAATACCCTTTAACATAATGCCACACACCGTAATGCCCAATACACATAATGCCACACACCATAATGCCAATTACACATTATGTCACACACCGTCAGGGGCGGATCCAGGATAAAATGACAGGGGGGGCACCATGATAAAAGAGGGTTTAGGTGGGGGAGGGGCAGTGTTAGTGGTGCCAGTGTACATGCTAAGAGAGCGGCAGGGAGAGGGTGGGAATGGGATTTAAAATAGGCCCTGGCATTTAAAGTACGCAGGCCCACCATGGTGACAAAAGTGGAGGATGTAGCTGTGCGCTCGCCGAAGGCATGCTCTGGAAAAGGGGGTGTGGCCACTCAAAAGGGGGCATGTCCTTGAGTGTAGTGTACAACACCATATACAACTTCTACACATTATGCAACAAAATAGAAGACCCCAAAATCCACATAATGCCACATGGATTGAGCCAAAATTTACATAACACACGGATTGAGCCAAAATTCCCATAATGCCACATGGATGGTGTCAAAATTCACATAATGCCACATGGAATGAGCCAGAATTCACATAATGCCACACAGATTAAGCCAAAATTCACAATACGCTTCATAAACAGGGACATTGTCCACCAAAGGCGCGCATTAAACATTTACACCATAATGTCCATTACACGTTAAGTTACACGCCATTATGTCCATTATGTATTATGCCAAACACCATAATGCCTATTAAAAATTATGCTACATAAGTGCTGCTTATCTACATGCTCATTGCCAAGGGTTCCATGCGCATTGCCAGAGGTTCCATGCTCGTTGCCATGTGAGATTACATGCTCATTGCCATGGGGGTTTACATGCTCGTGGTAAAAGGGGGACAGCCGCCACCAGGCAGAAGTGATAGCCACTGACAGTGGCAGAGCCTGGCTGTATTCAGAGCACAACAGGTCCCGGCCCCTTTCACACCGGAAAATGCATTCCCAGGTTGGTCCCTTTTTCACCAGCCTAGTCCCTGCATTTTCTGGTGTGAGGGTGAGAGAAACCCCCCCCCTTAACCAGTTATCTCATTTAACCGGCTATATCTTCAGAAGCAACGACCCATTTACATGAGACAAGTCATCATATTAAAGAACTTTTGAGTGGGCTTTGAATGATTTTGGTCCCATGAAACTGGACCGTTTGGTTCCAGAGTAATCTGCCCTCAAAGAACATGAACAGCCATGAAATTAAGTTTCAAAAATAAAAAAAATCGGTTTACATGCAATATCTCTGGAACCGATTGACTGATATGGACCAGCCTGGTATCATATTGAAGGCCCAGCGATTTGGAATTTAACAAGATCAACCACAAGCTTCTGTGATGCCAGAGGGGGAACTGGCAGCCGTCGGAACCAGGTGGGGGTCGGAATTAACGGGTTCCATATTATCCTATGGGGAAAAACGTTACAGCTTTGCAAGGCGATATCTCCGGTTCCCGGGGGGCTAGAGACACGGGGCTGGGCTCGTTGGAAAGCCCTGGTCCTCAGCTACAAAATGAAATGACAGGGGGGCACGTGCCCAGGTGCCCCCCTGAATCCGCCACTGCACACCGTAATACCCAGGGGTGGATCCAGAACGAAATGACAGTGGGGCGGGGGGGCATCCATGACAGTGGGAGAGGTTATGGATTAGACACCTTTTTGATTCCTAAATTTATTCTAAACTATTTACATCACTAAAAGACAGATTTCTCTATTTACTAAGAATCCACCAATTGTTTAAGAATTTAAAAAGAAGATGCTAAAGTTGGGGTCAATCTTGCGGGTTGGTAACACTGCATTGTTACTTATATGGCAGAACCTTTCAGTAGGCAGCTTGTGATTGGCCTTCCCACTTAGTTCATTCTCTTGCAGCGTCACCCAGCGCTGGTTCTCAGCCAGGATGGTCAGATGATGAACCTCCGAGGTCTGAGAAAAATACTGCATGGAGCAGCTGCTGCAGCTCTGGGGTGGGGAAGGGGTGTAGTAACAATAGGTGGTAATGTAGCCTTAATTAACCCTAAAGAAAAATTGTTCAACATCTCAATAGTATATAGTTTATAAATCGTTGAGCATTTCACTCTGCTCAGAGGATCCCTGTCTCTAATAATGTTCCTTCCTATTATTTTATTGTATTCTCATGTGTTACCAGCCTCACCCTTTAACTTCTGTGGCTCACTGCCCTCCTTATTCTCCTCCTCTTTTATACTGTGCACTTTGAGACAAAACCATTCTTCCCAGGGCCGTCTTTACAATAGCCTGGGCCCCATTGCAAAATAATTCACTGCCCCCCCTCCCCCTTTCCATGCAGGCAGCAGGGTCCGGGCAGTGTGGGCTGGGAGCTCAGCTGGTAGCGCTATTTGCCAGGCGGAATCGCTGCTGAATTTGAAAAGACTGGTCGGACGCTGTTTGGCTGAGAGAAATCAGCCAATCAGCGTTCTGCCAGTCTTTTCAAATTCAGCAGCGCTTCCCGCAATGAAAATAGCGCTACAAGGTCCCAATTGCCACTGCCCGGATCCCCACTGCCTGGACAGAGCTGGCCAGACCCTGCTGCAGGGAGCTTGCAGGGGCGGATTGGGAGGTCAAACCAACCCGGGAAATTTATGGAAGCAGCCCTGGAGGCGGGGTCTGCAAAGGGGGTGGAGTCTGTCAAGAGAGGGAGCATCCCTACTAATAGAATCTGATCCAGAGTTGCATGCACTTGCGGCCTTTCTTGTATTTTTTGATGCAGTTGTATATGCAACTTTATGCTGTTACACTGCCATCGTCGGATGCATTATTGAAACTTTCACCAGCCCTATCCAAGGCGCAGATCATTCGTCTCAGTATGGCCTCCAAAGCGAGCAAATCAGCTTCTCTGTAAGCAACCATATTCAGAAACTCACCCATATTACTCCAATAAAATGCCCATACTGTGAATAGCTGACCCCCTGTAACGCCAAGGAAAGCATAAAACATTTATAATACACTTGTTGGTGCTTGCGCCTCAGAAGCTCTGTACGATCACCATAACATTGGCCCCCAAAGAAATAAATAAAAAGCACTGATCCCACAGGAAAAAAACTTGATCCCCAACAGGTAACAAACATACAGAAATCAATACACATTGGTGGCCACAAAAGGGGAAAACACACACCCACAGGAACAAAATAAAAACACATTGGGCTCAAAAATAGCAAAAAATGGGGTGGTAAGTATATGCCACTAGGTTGGCAGTACTGTTTATAGAAGGCCGTGGGGTTGCATGGACCGTATATGTACCTGAGGGCAAGGGTATGTTCAGTAGTGTATTTCCCTGGGGCTGGGGCAGGGATACTGTATATCTAGGAAGGGGGGGTATATTTTGGAGGCCGGGGCTAGATTGGATGGCGGCTATGTGCCAGGGTGCTGTATGGTAAGGCCTGGAGGAAAGCAGGGGGCAGGCTGGAGTAGTGGCAGTGCAGATAAGGGCACAGGCTGAAAGTGGTATTGGTGAGCAGGAAGCAGGCAGGTAGAGGAAGTGCGGATAAGGGGACAGGCTGGGAGTAGTAGTGTGGGAAGCAGCAGACCGTCTGGAGTAGTGGGAGGGGAGTAGTAATATGCTGTGAGGGTGTATAGTTAGAGTTAGGCTGGTCCGGTGCCCTCCATGTAGTGTCCTCTATAGTAGTAGCACACCCCACATATCCATGTATTCCGGCGGCACTCGGCAAATAAAACGCATGGACAGACGCCGATAGACGCCAAAGTTTCAATACTTTATTGTATTTTCGTCAGGGCAGCAATACAAATGTACAAACTCACCATTCTTGTAGTGCTCCCCGGAGGCCCGTTTCCGGCGCCGGGAGGAGGTTTGGTGAAGGGGAGCACTACAAGAATGGTGAGTTTGTACATTTGTATTGCTGCCCTGACGAGAATACAATAAAGTATTGAAACTTTGGCGTCTATCGGCGTCTGTCCATGCGTGTTATTTGCCGAGTGCCGCCGAATACATGGATATATATATATATATATATATACATATACATATACATATACATATACATATACATATACATATACATATACATATACATATACATATACATATACATATACATATACACATACACATACACATACATATACACATACATATACACATACATATACACATACATATACACATACATATACACATACATATACACATACATATACACATACATATACACATACATATACACATACATATACACATACATATACACATACATATACACATACATATACACATACATATACACATACATATACACATACATATACACATACATATACACATACATATACACATACATATACACATACATATACACATACATATACACATACATATACACATACATATACACATACATATACACATACATATACACATACATATATACATACATATATACATACATATATACATACATACATACATATATACATATATACATACATACATACATACATACATACATACATACATACATATATACATATATACATACATATATATATACATACATATATACATACATATATATATATATATATATATATATATATATATATATATATATACACATACAGGCTTGGGACCGGCACTCCTAAATCTACTCACATGTAGCTGCGGGTGCCCTCCCAGGGTAATCATAGACAGTTCTGGATAGAGGTGCGGCTGTACACAGGTTTGGTCAAGCAATGTTTCAATGTCTTTATCATGACATTTTCATCAGGTAACAAGAACACTAGCAAATAGACATACCTTTATACACCCGTGTTGAGACGCCGCCATCTGCGTCCCGGATCCCCAGGGCGCATGAGGACTGAGGTCATCATTCAGCATCATGGCATCTGACGCTGCGTGCCACCATCACCATAACAACTATACAACAATCAAAACAATTGCCATAAGCAAAAAACATCTAAAAACCAGCTTAATTGTCACCTCTAATTAGTAGCGCTATCAAACTACCATATAAATATGTAAATATCCGTGTCCAATATGACACAATCACATCGTGGGCGGGATGTTGTAACATCCGCGCCCATTATCGCTGGCTACCGCATTTTTAATAACGGCATATGCTATAACATATGCCGTTATTCATGCAAGGGACAGCTCTTGCAGTAAGAGCTGTCCCTTGCGATGCGGTGCCGGCGCTGGACTTCCGGGTCTGTGACCCGGGAGTCCATCTGCGCATGCGCAGACCCCGGCGCCGGCCGCAGGGCACGCTGGGAGGGATCCGTGACGGATCCCTCAAACAGCGCTGCGGTAAGAAGCCCATAGGCTTCTGCAGGGATTCGCCAGCTTTAGCTGGCGATTCCCTCCGCAGCGCTGACACTGCGGAGGCGCCATATAGCATATAGAGATGCGGTAGAAACCCCGAAAACGGGGTTTTTACCGCATTTCTGCTATATAGCATCCCGCCCCATGTATACCAATGCACATGCTGTCCCCACTCATATGGGTGCTATAGGAGATTATCAGACATGAATTACCTAAAAGGATAAATTATTTCCGAGTCATGCCAGTGATTCTCATTCAAACCTTTGGGGGAAATAGTCTCCAAACGGTGACTCCATCGCGTCTTGCACTGTAATAGTTTGAGACCACGATTACCCCCTCTCATATTGGCTGGTACATGATCTATCATGCGGTACTTTAAGGACGGTAATGTATGTCGTATAGTGACATAATGCTTAGGGACAGGGAGCTCATTTTTGCCACCAGCTAGGGCTATATATTTAATATAATTTTAAAAGCAATTTAACAGGCTTAAGTAAAACCACACAAAATAAATGTAGGACAACATATAAAGTAAAAATCGGAGCCGGACAAGACCCCAGAGCGCTGGACCGGACATCAAACTCTGCATTCTGGAGCTTGTAGTGTCTGGTCCGGACCATACAGGGAGGCTTTATTCTCTCTTTCCTCCTCTCCCTGGTGACAGGTGTCACATGCAGGACAGGACACCCCCGGACCGGACATTACAAGCTCCGGAATTACAGAAATTGATTAATGGCGTTCTAAGGTCCTGCCTGGTTCTGGTTTTTACCCAATATATATATATATATATATATATATATATATATATATATATATATTCTGCCCCACGAACAATCACACGTGCTAGCCACAGAGATAGAGGCAGCATTGTTACTACGCTTTGTGCCACTGCCCAGGTGCGGCGACCAGCAGATGCAGACTCAGAATATCAGCGCAGGGAGAGCGCTGAGTGGCTAGAGCCGGCTCTGCTCAGGAGTCAAGCAGCCACAGTTAGGGGGTGACAGCCCCGGGTGGGAGATTGGGGGGTGAGGGGGGGGGGAGATATGGAGGGGGGGAGGGTATGGGTGAACAGATACTAGCTTAATGTGCAGCATGAGCAGGGGGAAAGTATGCTATAATGTGTGGCTCTGGTTAAAAAAAGAAAATTGGAAACACACTTACACACCTCACTGTAGAAAACCAGGGTATGAAGGGTTAACCTTTCAGTGTTGTCCAGGACTCCAGCTCCGTGCATCAGCATGTAGACGGGGGAGGGCTTAGTAACGGAGTGCAGGGGAAGAGTGCCTTCACGTATAAGAGAAGTAGGAACAGATCAGAAGAACATGGGGGTTTATTCTAGTTCATTCATTCTGACAAAATCCTTCTTAGATGGACAAAACCATGTGCACTGCAGGGGGGCAGATGTAACATGTGCAGATAGAATTAGATTTGGGTGAGTTATTTTGTTTCTGTGCAGGGAAAATACTGACTGCATGATTTTACACTGCAATATAGATCTCACTTTGAAGAAAAACCCCACCCAAATCTAATTCTCTCTGCACAAGTTACATCTGCCCCACCCGCAGTGCACATGGTTTTGTCCATCTAAGAAGGATTTTGTCAGAAAGAATGGACTAGAATAACCCCCATAGTTAGGGGATTACAGTGCCACTGCCAGCCTGTGCGGATGGAGATACAGGCTGAGCGTGCACTGTGCACAGAAACCCCAGGCTGTGACTGTGCTGCTGGGAGGGAGGGACAGGACATGAGCTGCTGGACGGAGGGGCTTCAGTCTGCCAGTGCTGCTGCCTGTCACGTAGTATGACCGGCGCAATGGCAGACAGCAGCAGCGCACAGTAGCAGGGTAGAGAGCAGGGAGAGCGCATCTACAGCCTCCCTGCAGCGCATCCTCTGCCCAGACATGTCAAAACTCCGTCCTGCGCTGCCTGCTCTGCTAGGGAAGGGATTACTACTTGAGCACACCGGCCACACTAGAGCCGCGGGAGGAGCTGAGTGTTGTCGCGCATGCGCAACAGCTCTCCCACGGCCATCTTGAAAGCTGTCAAATCTACACCCGGCCGCGGCCATTTTTGTTTTGGGCAGGACGCTGCGGCCGCGGTCGGGCAGTCCGCAGCCCAGCCAGGAAGGAGAGCGGCCGGTTCTGGTCTCTTATGGACCGGCCCACCGGGAAATGGCCCGGTTTCCCGGTGGGCCAATCCGCCCCTGGGAGCTTGTAGTGCTATTTGCCAGGCGGCGGGCGGGAAGCGCTGCTGAATTTGAAAAGACTGGCCAGATGCTGATTGGCTGAATACTCCCAGTCAACCAGCGTACGGCCAGTCCTTTCAAATTCAGCAGCGCTTACTTCCCGCCTCGCAACATCATATACTTCAAGAGCTACATGTGCACTGCAATAAATTTTGGCAAAGACACACATTACATTTTAGTAATAAAAAACAGACCCGAAGGGTGACATTCTATGGACTGCGATTTGCGTTTTTTGGCGTTAATTAGACCAGAAAATGGCGATATCGCATTTTTCCATTAAATCGCTAATTTAATGGGATGCGCTAAGGGACTGAAATCACATATTATGTGCGTTAAGGTATGCTGAGTAAAAGTGCGAGATTAATTCGCATTTTTATCGCATCCAGATGTTTTCGTACAGAAAAGTATACAAGTCGCTTATTTAATGCAATGCGCATTTGCACATCGCACTTTTTTGGTGCCTAATTATCGCACTTATTTCAGACCAGGGTCTGTTTGGCGAATTAGCCCGAACCCTGCACAGATCTCAATGTTCTGTGCAGGGTTCTGCTGTAAAAAATAAAACAAAGGGTTAAAAAAAAAAAAAAACGAGCGCGGGGTCCCCCGCCCGAGCATAACCAGCCCCGGACTCATTGAGCCGGTGCTGGTGACATAAAATCAGGGTCCCCGACAAATAGGGGTCCCCTTGATTTCATGAAACCAGCACCAGGCTCAAGGTCCGGCACTGGTTCCCAAAATACGGGGGACAAAATGACTAGGGGTCCCCCGTATTTTAAGAACCAGCACCGGACACAACCAGCCAGCAGGGTAATGCCACAGCCGGGGGAAACTTATTACATAAGCTCCCGCGGCCAAAGCATTAACCCCCTGGCTGGTCAGCATGGGCAGGGGTCCTGGGGAAGTGGGGACCCCAGAGATGTTTCCTCCTCGGCGTCTCTGCACAGAATGATTTCTGGCCAATCAGGAGCCGAGAAAGTCGGCTCCTGATTGGCCAGAAATCATTCTGAATACAGACGCCGAGGAAGTAACATCTCTGCGCATCTAGAGCAGAGATGTTTCCTCATCGGCGTCTCTAGTTAGATAGGCTCAATGAGTCCGGGGCTGGTTATGCTCGGGCAAGGGGACCCCGCGCTCTTTTTTTTTTTTTTTTTGAACTTTGCGCTGTCCTGCAAACGTGCGATTTTCAGACATGAAAATCGCACATTTTCAGGACTAAAGACAGCGCACCACTTCGCCGCAAATCGCCCCTCTTCGCACTTTTCAGCCTCCAATGCGCATCACATTAAATAAGGGAATTTTGACTGAAAAGTGCGAATTGAAAAAAGGCGATTTGCGGCGATGTGGTGCGCGAAAAAAACATGCGCATTTAGCGCAAAGCATAGAATGTCACCCAAATTGTCTTATGGGCTACTTCTAAAATGTCTCCACATGCCCCTCAGAACTTCTACACCTTGTAAATCAGTAGAGGCTGGATCACCCTCACTATAGAAAGGAAGCCTCCAGCTCCTTACCCATACTTCTGGTTGCCAGCTCCGGCCTCCCGGCATGGGCGGATTGGCCCACTGGGAAACCGGGCCGTTTCCCGGTGGGCCGGCACATTTTGGAGGCTGGCGGGCCGCCTACCCTCCCTGGGTGGGCTGCGGCACCATCTACGTGGCCGGCCGCGGCTGTGCCCAAAGTTAAAATGTCCGCGAAAGGAGCTGTGTGCGCCTGCGCACCAGTCCTCTCGCGGCCATTTTAACTTTGGGCACAGCCGAGGATGGCCGCGGCCATCTTTAATAAGAGCGCTTTGCTGCCCTGAGTCAGGATAAGGGCTCCAGGAGTCAGTATGCCCGGCCCCGGAACCCACTCTCTGAAAGGACCCAGCATCAGTCACATATTTACAGCTGCACTATGGCTGTGATGAGTGCAGCCTGCAGCCCTGTGACTGGAGTCACAAGCAGGCTGCACAGAAGAGCATGCAGGGTCCAGCTGAAATGTACTGGTAGGAGGAGATATATGTATGTGTATATATATATATATATATATATATATATATAGACACAGTGTGTGTATATGTATATTGTGTGTGTGTGTATATATATATATATGTAAAAAAAAAATGACAGTTTTATTAAAATGATCATAAAACCACTTTCAAAAAAAGAGACAAACAATTGCTTGTACCATAAAAAAGAACGCTGTGGGCTGGGTACCACAAGGCTTTTGTATATATAACACGACCCGGCAAACTCCTACCAGCCGTCCGGAGCACTATCGCCAACCAGGATCACCCACTGGGAACACCGATGGTGAGAACAGCGTGTCGTTGGAAGCCGTAGGAACAGAGGCGTGCAGGGGAGCCGGGTACACACACAGCAGACATCACAGGCCTCACCCTAACTAGTTTCGTAGTAAAACTTCGTCAGAGGGCGTCTATATATATATCTTGGTGGGGGTGGTCCGACACTCCGCTGTGTATGCGTTGTGCTCCGGTGCCTGCAGCTAGTTTTGAATAGAAGCTGTGTGGGTTACTGCGACACAAAGTGGAGACAGGCAGTTGCTTAGAAAAGTTAATTTATTGTGGAACATCACGCATCTTGGCGTCCAACGTTTCGGGGTCCCGTGTGCCCCGTTTCCGTGAAAATGGGGCACACAGGACCCCGAAACGTTGGACGCCGAGATGCGTGTTGTTCCACAATAAATTAACTTTTCTAAGCAACTGCCAGTCTCCGCTTTGTGCCGCGGTAACCCACACAGCTTCTATTCAAAACTAGCTGCAGGCACCGGAGCACAACGCATACACAGCGGAGTGTCGGACCACCCCCACCAAGATAGGTCATAGTGCACCCAATTGGGCCTAGATGCACTGCTTTTCTTGCGCTTCTGGTCGTTCACTTTGGTGAACTGCTTCCGTAGGGATTTCAATTTATTCACAACCTGCTGTTGCGTGCGATGGATACCTCTGGATTTCAGTAACTCAGCAATATTGTAATACATTTGCCGGATCAGATTCCCGGGGAACAGTACCCGCGTTGTTATTTTTTTTTCAGTCCATTTACACCGTGCCCCACCCCAGACTGGAGCGGCAATATCCCGGGTCCAACCTCTGGTGTAAAAGGGGTATAAGCAAAATATGTTTCAGGGCTCCTGGGGGCTCTAACAAACTTACCTAAATATATAATTCCATGACAAATGTAACCTAGATGGAAATGCATCCAATAGGTGGAGCCAACAGAAACAGAATTCACTGATTACAAAAGCACTGGGATATGCTGAAGAGCAGAGCAGCAGAGCTGAGTGAGGTGACACTGGTCCATGTTCTAGACTGGGCAAGCAACAACGTTGAAGTAGTGGCAAGTAAAAGGCGTCCAGAGCCCACTTAGCCCTTTTTGCCACTCTCTAAAAAGTTGCAAGATATGCTTCTATGTCATTGACATTTTCTGGAGCATCCAACTTTCTGGTACATATTAGTCCCGTATAACCTGGGATAACTCCTCCGGTAAGAGCAGAGATGTAGCATAGAGCCATGGCACCCAGAGCAAGCTTATGTAAAGGCAGGGGGTAAAAAAAAAAATCATCGGTGCAGAGGAAATAAATTAGATTCCTGGATTCAATGATTGTTACCACAATACATATAAAAAATGCCACATTAATTTATTGCCTCCAAGGCCAGAAAACAAACAAACAAACAAACAAACAAACAAAAAAAGCCACTCTACAGATGACGGACCTCACCTGCTGGACTGTCACAGATGGCTACATAGCTAATCACAAGAGACCAGCCTCCAGAAAGTGCCTTCCTCCAGAGTCCAGACCAAGCCAGAGGTTTGAAGCTTGGTCCCATGCAGGGGCGAATTTAGGGGGTCAGGCCACCCCTAGGCACAACATTTCTGTGCCCCCCCCCCCCCCCCGCCCTATTTTAATGTAATCATATATGTATATACATTGTTATTTATATATTTCATTAAAATTTAACTGTGGCCCACCTTAATATTTTTTTAAGCACTCTGGACTGCTCACTGTACGGAGGACCTGGAGGGAGGGAGGCACTTATTAGTACAGTGATTAGCACAGTGTCTCTGTCAGTCTCTCTCCGGCTCACACACTGTGACTGACTGAGCTCAGGGAGGATCTGCGTGCCGCTCAGCTGCTGGATACACAGCAATAGACTGTGTGTGTGTAGAGTAGCCAATTGGCGGGAGCCGGCAGCAGTGAGCCTGAGCCATTTCCGGACGCGCAGGGGGACCGTCGGACCCAGCCACTAAGCGGTGATGTAATGTGCATGGCAGAGTGGGTGGGCAGCGGCGGGTGACGAGCGGCGCTGCAGTCGACATATGATAATTCATGTCTGCGGCGGTGGCGCTCGTCACTCGGCGCTGCCCACCTGCTCTGCCATGCTGCTATTTAACAGAATGTCAGCCTGCCTGCCGCCCTTAATTGGTGCCGCCCTGAGGCCGGTGCCTCACGGGCCTAGGCACAAATCCGTCCCTGGTCCCATGACCTACCTCCCTTTGTCCCACAGCACCTTATCATCATCTTAAGCCCTCATTACCTCAGCATCTCAGCCCCTCAACACTATCCTCAGTTCCTTATTACAGATGGAACAGCTCTCGTTAGAGCAGCTCCCGTCACAATGATCGCCAGCCTGCATTGTGCTGCAGAATGGGACGCACAAGCGAGTGAGACGCTCATGCGTCGCCGGCCCACCAACCTCCGCAAGCGCTTGCCAGCTAGTGAAATCTGGCTAGTGAAGTGATCGGCAGTAACAAGGGCAGCTCCATCTGTACCTTCCCCAGTCCCTCATCATCTTCCTCAGTCACATCCCCATCACTATCCTCAGCCACATTCCCATTATCTTCCTCAGCCACAGCCCCATCAACTTCCTCAGCTACAGAACCATCCTCATCCACAGTCCCATCATTTTATTTAGCCACAACCTCTATCACTTTCCTCAACTACATCACGGTCCTCAGCCCCCAGGCACATTACCATCCACAGCCATTAGCCCTCACCTTCATCAGCCATAACCGAGTAACCTTCCTCAGCCCCCAGCTCCATCACTTTCTTCATCTCCACCTTCCAACACTGTCTGCCTCAGCTCAGATTGAACAACATGTGGAGACATGACATGGGATGTCACTCTGCATGGCTCCCTCTGAAGTTTTCAGTGCATGGAGCTTGTGCACCTCGAGATTTGCCCTTGCTACACCCCTGCGTAAGAATCTTGTGTTTTCCTAAACCTCTGTGGCCCATAGCACCAGGGCTCATATTGCACAGTCACCACATTCTCGAGAGCTCATAATACTTCCTCCATGTTGGAGAAACTGCCCCTGTCACCCCACTGCAGGAAGGAGAGCAGTGCATTATCACATAAGGGTCATAGGAAACAGACTGGAATTTTAGCCTGTACGCTTCTGGATAAAGGCCAAACCAGTTAGCTACAGCAGTCTTCAATCGGTCATAATCTTTTCCACCTTCCAGATAGAGGGCAGTATATGCATATGCAACTTGGCCATCCCCTCTTAGCAGAGGGGCAATCTGTAAGGCCCAGTAGTCCTTCAGACACGCATGCAAGGTAGCAACCCTCAAAGCAGCGGCGTAGCTTTGTTTGGGGCGCCCCCCGCCGTTAATGGGGGGGGGGCGCCCTCCCCGCCCGTCCGGCCCCCTCCCCCCATTGCCGCATGCTTACCTGTCCACGCGTCCCGGCTCCCCTCCTGGCTTCAATAAATTCTATGCAGACGGACCACGATAAAATGGCCGCCCCCATACCGCAGACAGTTTCAGAGAACAGTCTGCTTTATGGGGTGGCCATTTTATCGTGGTCCGTCTCCATAGCATTGATTGAAGCCAGGAGGGGAGCCGGGACGCGCGGACAGGTAAGCATGCGGGGATGGGGGGGGGGCGGGGGGATTACTATAGCACCGCAACCCCCCCGGCGCCCCCATATGCACAGCGCCCGCGACCGTGGGGGCTGCGGTGCTATAGTTACGCCACTGCCTCAAAGATTGTAAGAAAGGACTTCATGTTGTATGAGGGCTGCATTTTGGGGAGCACTGGAGCATTCACTGCTGCTTGCTGCAGTTTAAAGAAGTCCTGCATCTGTTGCATAATGGCCTCCATAGTCACCTGTTCGGGATCATCTGCACAGGATTTACTTATCTCACCTCTGACACCACAAGTTAGTGGGTAAGTTCCAGATGACCAATGTGAGGCAGAGGTATTGCAATCAAGTAAGCTATTTCCAGCTGACAGGCATAGCCACTGTAATAGCTTCTTACAAAGGATACATCAACAGTTCAAATATAACAGTTCAGCTTACTTGAAGGTAGAGTATTCACAGCAATTTCAGTGTGCAGATTCCACCAGGACAGAGGGGTAGAGGTAGGGCCAGTTCCGGTATTCTAGCACCCTGAGCGAGAGATTTTGAAGTGCCCCCTCCAGAAAAAAAACAGCTCACCACATCAACTTTGCCCTAGGGTTACAGAAATAACACCATCAACACCAGTGGTGTATACAAAGAATAAGTAATCTCACACACACACAGTCACTGTGCCAACATGCTGCCACATAGGTGGGCACTCAGCCAATCAGCGGCCGCCCAGTCCTTTGAATGGGATTTCTTTCTATTCTCACGCCGCGCACCCGGTCTCTCTGCATCTGCGGTCCCCGCTCCTGACCCCTGCCGCAGCGCCGCTACATCTGAAGAGGCTGAGGCTCTCCCAGTGCAAAATACAGATTACAGCCTGCACCCACAGGTACCCAGGACCGGACCCCGCCCCCAGCCTGCTCCTGTCACTCCCCCGGCCGGTCCCCACTCCCATCTTGCCGCTCCCCCCCCCCCCCCCCCCCCCAGCCTGCAGCTCCCCGGATTTTTCATGTGATAAATCGCAACCGATTTATCACATGTAAAATATGGCACATCAAGTACCAAATGTTATCAAGCTCCCCCGGGGAGCTGCGGGGGAAGCTCAGGGTAAATCGGCGCTGACTTGTCCTTAGGACAAGTCGCCCTAGTGTATGGGGGCCTTAACTCTGTTAATCCCTCCAGAGATAAACGGCACCTGCAGAGCTAAGGCTTCACCAATAATAACCATGTTTGAAGGGACGAATTAAGTCCACCCCAACTCCGATGCCACCTGGACAAGGTGCTCGCCGTCTCCAGAGTGGACAAGAGGATTACTAACTGAAACCCTTAAAAAGGGAAACAAAACAATAATGTGACACAACTGTCCTCCTCGGGAGGGGGGGGGGGAGTCTGAGTACCCAAACCCCCCCCCCAGGAGAGTCTACAGGCACTAGGCTGAAAGCTGAGGGTCCCCTCTTTCCAAGGGTATTTTAAAAATCGGCCCTTGGGAACCGGAGATACAGTATCTGACTTCAAAGCAGTGGTCCCCATCCAAGCCTGTTAATTGCTCTTCCCAGTCAGATATTTCAGGTTTTGTCTGACTTAGAGTTTTTCTGAGGGTATATTACAAAATCTGGGACTCTCCCCCTTTGATGGACACTAGTAGCTTGTCTCTACTGTTCCCAGAACCAGCGATATCAGCCTTCCAGCAGCTGGTTACTGCTCCAGCTCCACACACCTGGTATGTAGTTTTATATACTCATTGGCAGATTGCTCTGCCTCCTGAACTCTGATCCCCTAGTCCCCAATACCATTTGGTAGGAGGGATTCTCTAGCTTTTAATTCCATTAAAATCTAAGAAATCTATTTCCGGGAACTGGAGATATCTGCAGTGAAGCAAGCTGTCCTCCCACCAGAAGATTATGAATAATAAGCCCAATCCACTATACACCCCTCCTCTGCATTTTAAACATCCTCTACCATCCTGGAAGTTATGTATCAGGGCCCCTTCATTCATCCCAATGCCCCATTCTCCCACTCCATCTCCCACCATCTGTGCAGTAAAGGGGTAATTAGTGGAAATTACTGATCCAGGACCCACATGCTGAGCGGTTGATATAATACCCCCTAGCACCGCGGGACAACAAAGCTTCCCCCTCCCCTACCGCTGGAGGATCGGTAGGGGCCCCAATACATTGCTATGCCCAGAGGTCTACACTGCTGTTGACGCCCCTGTATATATATATTGAAAGGAAGGAAATCATATAATTGTAAAACACACTGTACCCCCAGAAATTGATGATATATCCTGCTAGTTCGGTACACATAGAAGAAAACTAAATAAAGCAGCGCACAGTTTTGAGTCTGAATAATTTTTTTTTTTAAATAGATTGGATGTTCTTTTACAGAAAGTTTAATCACATAAATATCAATTAAAATGTAATAGTGTACTTAAAGCATAAAAAAGTTCTAATAAATACATTCATGTACACCCCTAGTGGTCTGGCGAATTGCCGGAGAGTCTGTTCCTATTACACCCCCGAGGATAGACAGTTGGCGAATCAATAGTTACCACCCTTTGTAGGGTATGTGAGTCCTGCAGAGATGGAACAGCAACTAATCGACTGGGGCATCATGCAGGGAAGTGTGTTATACACAAGGGACTGACGCACTGCGTCAGGTCTTTGTACACACACAGCCAGGCAGTATATAGAATAGATAGATTATATATGCAATTAAATGAAATTCGTGGGGGTAATAGATGGTCGCTCTGCCGAGACATAGCCGGGCATGCATATGGATTCATATGCATGCCCGGCTGTGTCTCTGCAGCACGACCGTCCATTACCCCCAAGAATTTGATTTTTACCCCATTTGGGATAATTTACCCCTGTTCCCTGACCAATGCCATATTGGCCTTTGCTGCTGCTCCCTGACATTGAGCACTGCTGCCAAATATATTATCAATGAGCATCCCCAATTCTTTCTCCATTCATGATTCCCCTACATTTAATTCCATTTAATTTATAGATTACATGCTTGTTTTTTATCCCTAAATGCTTTACCTTACAGTTATCTATGTTGAACCTCATCTCCTACTTTGCTTCCCATTCCTCCAGTCAGTGGCGTAACTATGAATTGGGCGCCCCCCCCCGCCGTTAATGGGCCCCCCCCCCCGCCGCACCTCCCTCCCCCGTCGCACCCCCCTCCCCCGTCCGCAGCCTTACCTGTCTTGCTGGTCCCAGCTCCCTTGTTGGCTTTATTCTTCTGCTATGGAGACGGACCAACACAAAATGTCCGCCCCCATACAGCAGACAGTTTCAGAGAACAGGGGACGGACATTTTATTGTGGTCCGTCTCACTAGCAGAAGAATGACTGTCAACCACTGAAGACAGGTAAGGCTGCGGGCGGCGGTTGGGCGGGCGATGGACGGGCGGCGGGTAAGCGGCAGATGGGAAGGGGGCTAACTATAGCACCGCAGCTCCCCAGCGCCCCCACATGCACAGCGCCCCCCCTGGGACCATGGGGGCTGCGGTGCTATAGTTACGCCACTGCCTCCAGTTTATTTAAGTCTCTAAGTAGACTCTCGTTTTACACAGCTTAGTATCATCTGCAAAAATGGGAACTTTTATATAAAGCATCCACATGATGTTACAAAGGATTTAGTTGTGAAGTCACAGAATACCAGGCAATTATATGGTACTTGTGAAGTATCACGGCTCCCACGACCTTCATCGTATGCTGATCGTATGCTAAAAAATCACATCGCATCGCATACGATCAAATCGAATGCGAAGCGATGCGATGCGATCGCACCCGATTTTGCACTGAAATGCATCAAAATGCATTGAAATGTGTATTAAACTTGTGAAATGCCCCCAAATGCCATTTTTCATAGTGCACCACCCCCACTATCAACGTCAACCCGAAGCGTGGCGAGCGCGGCGAGCCCGCGAGGGGCGGCGGTAAGCGTCCTAAGACCTTTTCATACCCCCACTATCCACGTTGGCGTGGAGTCGAGAATAGAAAGTGTGGCGAGCGCAGCGAGCCACCGAGCCCAAAGCGTGGCGAGCGCAGCGAGCCCCGCAAGGGGACGCGGATACCTTCACAGCTATACGCGTCCCCTCGCGGGCTTCACAGGTATCCGCATCCCCTCGCGGGGCGCGCTGCGCTCACCACGCTTCGGGCTCGGTGGCTCGCATTTGGGGGCATTTCACAAGTTTAATACACATTTCAATGTATTTTGATGCATTTCAGTGCAAAATCGGGTGCCATCGCATCGCATCGGATGCCATCATATGGCATCCGATGCGATTGCATACGATTTTTGAGCAAAAATGCTCAAAAATCGGTAAAAATCGTATCGCATCGTATGCAATCATATGCCACTACATATGGCATACGATGCCATACGACGGGAGCCGTGATACTCCACAAGTACCAATTATATTTAGATAAAAATTAACCGAGCAAATTCAACCCAAGTTATAAGAAGGGTTAAGTGTAAATTGGTCAAACCTGGGATCAAATTTCTGGGTCCGACCCCTCTTAGCGATGTGAAAGCGGTATTACTTATAGTTATTCATTGCTGCAAGTACTGAAAATAACCATCATTATTATATATAGATGAAGGGCCTTATTCAGACCTGTTTGCTAAGCTGCGTATAATGGCAGCCTAGCAAACAGGTAAGTGCTGCCCACTGCCCTGCCGAACGCCCCCCGCCGCCCGAATCCCCTCGCTAGCATGCAAGGGGATGTGTGCGCTAACCCATCCTCTCGCAGCAGCAACAAGGGCAAAAAAATTATTTGATCGTCACTCACCGTCTAATGATTTTTTTCCCCCGGATCTCAGATAAAGTTCAGTCTAGATTAACTTTTATCTTGGCCAGAGATGGCCGAATTCGGGGTGGGCACTGACATCATGTGATGTCAGCAGTCTGTCCTAAGCAGGCATCGACCCACCTGCATGTGAAGAGGAATGCCCAGTGATTTATAGTTACACCCATAAAACACTGAGCACTCCCCTGCTGCCGCCCTCTGCCCACCCCCTTCCCTCCCCTCACAGTACGAATGCCTTGGTGAGCGCGATAATCGGCCAAGGTGTTCACACAGGGGGTTTGCACATGTGCATATTCGCTCATGCGCAGACCCCCACCGTCGAAAACAGGGCCGAATTCAGACCCACCTGAACGGGTCTGAATCGGCCACTAATTGTACATTCACTAAAACTACTCTTAAGACCAAGGTGTAGATCATGCTCCAGGCACCTGGTTGGGCTGGGGTTGCCAAATGCAATGATTACTTCTGTTTTTTCACAGCTTTAAATAGATTGCTGGAACCATACGCCAGAGGAACAAACAGAGCAAAAATGGTGTGAGCACTGACTGGAGCATACCAACTGCTATGCACTTCTGGCCCCAGTCTGTCTTTACACAGTGGCGTAGCAATAGCCCCCGCAGATCCAGTGGTGGGATGAAGGTGTTGGGTGGCTTGTTGGTGCTGGGGGTCTCCAAGTGCTACTGCTACAATTAAAACTTCCCTAACACTGCTCCCACTGTCAGTACTGCCTCAACTCTAACTCACCTAATGCTACCCCAACACTACTCCCTCTCCAAATATTGCCCCAAGACTTTCCCTCCCCCCTTCAACAGAGAGGGTCTGAAGCTGCAGGAGGTACACCTGGCAAAAAGCTGCTTGAGGGACACAGAAGGAGAGCTGCTGAAGTGACAGAGGCAGAGATGTTTGTAGGGCACTACTGTGGGCATTATGTGTATAAGGTGAACTACTATTGAATGCATTATGCTTATATGGGGAACTACATGGCATATCATGTATAATGGGTACCACTCTGTAGCATAACTTGAATAAGGGGCACTACTGTGTATCGTAAAGAGAATAAGGGGCAGTACTATGTGGTGTAATATGAATCAGGAGCACTAGCAGCTCCAGAGTTGGGGCTGCAGCACAATTCAAAAGGGGGAGCAACGACAACTGTAATGCTAATAAGATTGTTGGGGTTACTATCCTGTGACCACACTACCAGAGATCAGTGTCCCTTAATAAAGAATGGGAGGTAGGGCTCAAACTTGACGAAAATCTTGGCACTGGCCCTGGCTCCACCTAATGGGCGGTAGGGCGGGGGAGGGGAGATTGGTGGTAGGGGAAATTAATTCCACCACCTCTCCATGAAATAATGCTAGGTCCACCCACCATATCACTGAAATGTTTTTAAAAATGACTATCTAAAAGGAGAGCATAAAGTTTACAAAATAAATAAGTACAACAACAAGGACTTGCAAGCATCCTGTAATTCCTTCATTTTCAGAAAGGTTAATTTGGTTCTTGCGACTGTGTGAATTCATAATCAGGAACCACACACATGCTGTTTTAGTCAGGGAAGTGGTTAATACATTCCATGAGCCAATGTGTCCAGCCCCATCCCACAGACCACGCCCCCTCACCCCTGCCGCCCGCCCCTTGCCTCCAGTGGCTTTTGCGCATGCGTGCCTTCACTCCAGCAGTCGCGGGGCCGAGCTGAGTGATCCCACTTCCGGTTTGGTGTCATGGCGTCTTTGCGGTGATGGCCGAGGGGAGAGCGCGATAGCGGGGAGGAGGAGAGGAGGGGGCGGCGGCGGGAGGTGGAGGAGGCGGTGGTGGCGGCGGCGGAGGTAGGGGCGGAGGAGGGGAGAAGCGGAGGAGGTGGAAGTAGCAGCTGTTACGGTTACTGTCATCATCATCATCTTCCCTCTGGCGGCCTGTGATCCCCGGGAAGCGGAGAAAGGGGGAGACCCCGGGCCGGGGCGATGGCGGCTCACAAGCCGGTAGAATGGGTGCAGGCCGTGGTGAACCGCTTCGAGGAGCAGGTAAATGGCAGCTTGGGTACCGGGGGAAGGGAGGAGGAGGAGGAAGGGAGTGTTGCTATGGAGGAACCTGGTGATGATGGATAATGAGGGTCCGGGGCTCTCTATACACAATCCCTCATCAGCCCACTCCGGGCTTCGGTCCCTGCTCTGCCGTTCTGATGTCCATCAGTTAGGGCTCCTTGCACTGTCCTGAGCATGTACCAGCATCTATGTATGTGTGATGTCATTATGGGCGCCCAGGTAGGCAATGGCTGTAATACTTCTGTGCCCTCTCTGCCAGTAGCCTGAGAGCTGCAGATGGAATATGTGGCTTATTACTAGTTGTTACACTGTGTCAGTGCATGGTTAGCCATGCCAGTCCCTGTCATGACAGTCTTGTTTTGTTATACTATACTTGTTACATATAGTTGCACGTACTCTCATGTTACACATGTATTTATATAGTTAATTAAATTAGTTTCTATGTCATGTTCTTTATTTACATTGGCAGCCTAAATATATTGATTTTTTTTCCCTTTATTTTTGTTTGAATAAACATTTTATTGCTGTATGTAGTTTCCTTTTGACATACCTGTTCCATTAGCCATCATATCATCCCTAAGTTTCCAAATGTAGGGGATAAAATACAAAATGTTTTAGTCCTCTAAATGGATTAGGTATCACTTGAAGAATATCACATTTAAGCATAGAGAGATGGTTATATCCAGTAACTAGGGACCTTATTCTGGTTGATTTGCAAGGCTGAGTATTCCACCAGATGCCACCCTGCAAATGCCGATACGCACACCCCTCCTTGCATGCCGCATTCGTATGCATATGCACATGCGCAGAAATGTAGCTGGGCATACGCAATGCATTTCTCCCCGTGCGGTCCTTGCGAATGGACCAGAATAATCCCCTAAGTGTATGAATGTTGCATTCAGGGTAAAATAGGTTTTATTTGCGTAGGTAGCATAACTTTTCTTCATGTTTTACATATACTGTTATTTCTGCATACTGTATGAGTGCACCCATGTTATCAACGAGTGTAGTTTCATTGAGGCAAAAGCATTTTGTATCTTTATATTCAGTAATAAGTTTTCCATTCATTTTGTGAAAGGTCTAGTTGGAAAATGGGTGCTATTTTAAATATCACAATAAGACAGTACTGAAATTACATTTATTGAGAGAGGTATAGTAGATTTGAAAGGCTGTTATTGTGGTGTCTCAGTATACTTCTTTTCATTGTATCTAAATATTCTGGTATGAAGCAGTGAGACTTTAGCTAACATTTGCTGTGGTTATAATTGGGTACATCTATGAAGTCTGAGTTTATTATTGGTCTCTTGGGCAGATTTGGAAGCTCTTGGATCAGCAATGGCTAACCTCCACACTCTAGCTGTTGTTGAACTACACATCCCAGCATGCCCTGCTACAGTTTTACTATTTGGCATGCTAAAACTGATGCAGAGCATGCTGGGATATGTAGTTCAACAACAGCTGGAGTGTGAAGTTTACCCATCACTGTCTTGGGTTAAACTTGCTAAGAATGAAGGGATTGATGGTACACAACTGGGCAGGCACTTTTAGTTGAACTACTAGTTTAGTTGAGCTGTCAGTCACCATTGGCTGCTGGTGTATGGGCAGTTAGAGGATCATCCGTACACACAGCACAATGCACCAATACATCTTTAGCTATAGCAGGCATTGGCTGTGTTGCACAGGCTATGCAATATGTCTGATCACTATTGTTCATAGATATATAGCTACGTACACACTGGCCGATAGTCCAGTGGCATCGACCGCTCAATTAAAGGCCAATATATTGGCCAGTGGGTAACCAGCAAAACAGTGCTGCACGAACAGCTGATTCCAATCTGTTATAAAAGCTCTGTGTGATCACTTTTTAACCAGTTTATAGCTAGTGCACCTTTAAAAATTTGTGCAGCTTCTCTTTCCTGCCTGGGATTTCGAGCTCTGCTGTAGTGCCTAGCACACTGATCTGTATCTCAATACAGACAAGATTGTGACACCCCACGCAGGAAGATGGAACTGCACAGGTTTTCAAAGGTGCAGGGTGTTAGAAAGAACACCAATTAGCTATGATGATATCATGATTCCTATAATAAGCATCTATAGCAGTGCCAATGACAGTCACACACGGGTGACCTGTCTTTTTAGATGAGTGATGTGCTTCTGCACCCATCGCGGGTGTCCTGCTGGAACACATGCAATGCTGTGTGCTGAGCAGTGCTTTGCCTATTTTTAATTGGAAAAGCCCCATGATCTAGGGAAGGCCAGTCCAAGCACTGGCTTTCCCTTTGGGTGATAGCGATGCGTCAGACTGCACATTGCTTTTGCTATGGGATACACACACGGAGCGACCATGCTCTGTTTCTAAGCTATCCTGTCGTATTGCTTAGATGTATTGCCCCTTAACTTCCTCTGCAGGTTAGTCCAAGCTAATTTCTGCTACATGGGTAATATGTTTTTATTAATTTAACGGGATGCGGTCAAAATAGAGACGCCGGAATCCCGACCGCCGCAATGCCGGTACTTTGTCCCTCTATGGGTGTCCACGACACCCTTAGAGACACCCCTACATAAACAGGCATTATGTAAGGGGTGACAAAGCCTCATGCATCTTACCCAGGAAAATCAGTACTTTTTGTATCGACTGGTTGAAAAGCATGAGGATCTGTGAAATACTTGCTCATCCACGTGCTTTCAGCTAAATTGCGTAAATGTTCCATTGGTTTTAGTAATTTTTTGCACATTTTTAGAAAATAGCCGCTTTTGATTAGTAATGGGTCAAAATAGTCAGTCTCGGATACCCAAAGAAAAAAAAAAACTGTATGAAATGCAGCCGGCCGATCACCCTATTCTATGTTCGGATTCCCCCAAACAGCGAGGCTCGCGGCTAATGCAGGGAGCCCATGGCATCTAGCTGCGAGTCTTGCTGTTTCTGTGGCTGCATACGCCAATTCCCTCTAGCTCCAAAAACGGAGCGAAGGGGAATTGGCGTATGCGGGGGGGGGGGGGTCAGTTCAATACTAAGTGTCTTGTCCTGATTTTTCAGCTAGCCGTTCGCTAATGCCTTTTCTGCTTATACACATTTGAATTCTGTATCCACTGAAATAGTAAAAAATGGACAAAAGTTTGCAATGGAAGACATTGCTATGAAACATATACTAGAATTTGTTTATTTTTCCTGTGCACAAATGTGTTGGGACCATATACTGTGCTCTATACAATGACAATGCATTAATATTGTACATTTACTGTATGTCATGCTTCAATAAAGAAAAATATTAATAAAAAAATTTGACGAAAACAGTAATTCTCAGATCCACTGTGCCAATTCCTCCCCAACCCCCCACCACCAACAGTCTCCTCAAAATCAGCACATGGATTGAATAG
The DNA here is from genome assembly GCF_055691185.1 of Crinia signifera. Lineage (NCBI taxonomy): Eukaryota > Metazoa > Chordata > Amphibia > Anura > Myobatrachidae > Crinia > Crinia signifera. The sequence goes on from NC_139218.1 coordinate 245,132,975, forward strand.
GTCGGAAAATTGTCACAGGGATTGAGTATCTTGAGTTTACATTCGACCAGAAATTTACTATTGACTACCCCCTCTAATATAATCTTAAGAAATAAATCAACTTACTAAATAAGGAATAGATTCATTTTTATCCAAAATCTACTTACCATAGGTAAATGGACAACACTTACAAGAGCTATTTTATGTGAAACAACATTAACCACTTTGGTGGTATGCACTGCTACATCGGACTGTCCCGGAAAATTCCAGTATGTAGGTGTGCACCAGTGGTGCCTCCAGCGGTGCACCGCTGGAGCACCAACTTTAGGCCTCTCCCCTGTCGTTGCTCCGATCTGGCTATTTTTGACCTCCCCTGCAGCTTGCCCCCCTACCATTTGCTGCAGTGAGCAGGTGCCAGCGGCAAGCCCCACTCGAGAAAGTTTGGGGCTGTTTGTGTACCCAAGTCCCCCTGAACATCCCATCTGGTCATTGCTGTGACTGGCAATGGGGGCAGCAGCAAGGGAACCTGCTCTGGTAGGTTTGTCCTGCCCCACAAGACACCCACCACTCAAGGGCTTAAACACCTGGGCCACATGGATTAATTAATGAATTCTATAAAAACTTTCAGGAACAGTTGCTTCCAAACTTTTGAAGCAGGCACAATAATGGGAAACTTCCTCATGGAAATGCTATAAGTACGTCTCGTAACAATCGCCAAGGAGGGTGAAGATTTAACGGGCCCAAGGGTGAAGGGATCTTGGCTTTTTATGCTTCCCCCTCAAGCACATGTGTATTGAATTTTATCTAATTTTAAAATTCCCATTACGAATGGTATATGTCCATTGTCACCGATCATGTTATGTTTTTTTTTTATCAATGGAACCATTAGCAGAAACTATGTTAATCATATCTTTATAGGAGGAACTTGGTAAAGCGCAAAACTTTGTTTTTTTATTATCAACCTGGGAACATTTTTATACACCCTTTTAGACGCCCCAGACAGATATGCTAAGGTGTCTTCTTATAAATGAAATAGTACTAAAACGAAAGTACTCCATATAAATATAAAACCTCAAATTATTAAAATCAAAATATAAATTAAAACATTAAATATCTGTGTTTAGATCTATCTGTACTCCCCAATCAGCAGAATGGGGATGTGGGGCACTCGCCACAACACAGCTTGATAAGAAGTGTGTTGTTACTCACAAAGTCAATAATTGTCCACAAGTAGGTATCGAATAGTAAAAAAGTATAAAGACAATTTATTTGTAGTCCAATCACATGCCCCGACGTTTCGGTCCAATCAGGGGGACCTTTTTCAAGGAGCCTAGAACAATAGTACATAAATAAACATTGGAAACATTGCCATAAACATTTATAGCAAAGGTTAACAAAAAGTCCATTACTCACTTAATGTGAAGCCAAAAACAGCATCAGGCTTAGAAACGGGAGTAAGACCTCTTCCTAGAGGGGACAGCCTGTAACTGGGATCACCCAGGGCCAGCTTTATATAACAGACTGTGTTAATCACGTGTATCCACGTTTGGCGCCGTTTCTGACGGCGCCAGCGCGGTTTTCCCGCCATTTCCGGCCGGACGTCAGGTGACCGGAAGTGACGGAGATGACACGCAGATTGGAACGCACGACCGCTGTTACAGCGTCGTGCGCTCCATACAGTCTGGATGAAAGTACAAGGGATCAAAAAGCAAGCGCCATTGCGCTAATATAGTAATGGCAAAAACGGGGACTAAGATGAATATAAAGCCGGACCTGGGCTAAACAGATGCTCAAACATGATAATGTATAGAATATCATTATCAGATAACAATAACTGTATAAACTTAAAAGTTTAAGTAAACGGTAAAAAATCAATCAATCGGATATTGAGCATAGTTAGGGACTTAAATACGCAAACAAACCAGAGGGACCAGGAGAATAAATGGCACAATAAGAGTATGCAAATATTTCAAAAACATGTTAAAGTAAATGGGAAAAATGTATACATATGTACATATATGAATATATACCTATATATATCTCTAATTGGTACATACTTAAATCAATGCATGAAATATAAGAAAAATGAAAAAAATATAAAATAAAAATAAATAAAAAATTTTTTATAAAATATTTTGTAATTTATTATTTTTATATGTATTTATAATTATTATTATTATTTTTTATGAAATTTTTTTTTTATTTTATAGAGAAAAATAAATACGTTTAATAAAATGAAAAAATGAAATAATGAAAAAATCTATTAAAGCTCCATAAAGTGTGTCTAATGTTAGAAAAGTGGTGTAGCTCATGCGACAACCATTCTGGTGGTCCCTAGGGTCAAGAGACAGGCAAAGCAAAAAAATGCACACATAGTATAACAATGTCTTGTCAGGATGACCAAGGCTTGGAAATATGAATATATCTAGGTGACAAAAAAGAAAAGTTTACTATATTTATGCTCCACTCTTTAAACAAATAAATAAGAAAAAAAAGGATTTAATACATTGTGAAGTAACTTGGATTGGAAGGATAGCAGCATTAAAAATGTTCTTCCGTCTCACTATATCTAGTTCAATCTATCCCAAGAATACTGCCAAAGTATTTGATGGATACAGTAGTTTTAATTCAACCCTAAAAAGAGATATTTGGAAAAATAAGAGCCCAAAGTACATAGAAATATCTAATGAGGCCATGTACAAATGGAGCGCTAGATCTTCCTAATTTAGAAATGTACCAGTACTCTTTCTTATTAAATCAAATAAGTTATTGTGTAACAGAGAAGCAAAGCCTTGGGTACAATTGGAGGATGAATTCCTGAGAAAATTTCAAATAAAGCGAATGTGGACCCCCCCCCCAAAATTTATCATTTTCTCTAGAGATACAGCAAAATCAACATAAATCACATTAAAGGTCTGGGATTTCTTAATGAATTCACAAGCACAATTCCTGGCGCCACACATTTTTTCGACCATTCAGGCAGTAGTTAAACTTATCCCAAATTTGAATTTAGATCTAGGAGGTACATATACATTGTAAGATGTAGATAATTAATTGCTATTCTTTAATATACAAGTAAAATATAAAATACCAACTGAATTTTATAAATATCTTCAGATCGGACATTGTATGAATGTATTCCCTTCCTCCGTAAATATCCTGAAATCCATCCCTAATAATACGATGAATAAAATAACTACTACAAATCAGACAGGGTGATTTTAATTCTTGTACTCCTTATTGTCAAAAATTTGAATTGGAAGATAAGACCGAACCTCGAATTAGATGGAAGGAAAATTGGGGAGATCTCTGGATGGAGGGGAATGGTTGAACCTATTAGGTTTATACATAAAATTTAAAAATCTATATCGCACATAATAAATATATAAAATATTTATTATAACTCAAAATCTGCCGGCACTCAGAAATATTCCACCAACTGTCCCCGGTGCCTGAATGTAAAAGTACACAACAGTCCAAGGAATAACGGCACTCCAGAGGCAATTTCAAATGTTCAAAAAGGTGTATTGTGGATATTAACGTTTCGAGGGCATTACCCCCATCGTCAGGACACACCTACATCAAATGACCAGGTGACACTTACCCAACTTTATACCTCATTTGCAGGGTGTTCCTGCGTACCACGCCGCCCTTCACTGGAAGCCGCTACTGACGCGCTTTCGCCGGGACCCAGCCACCTGCTGCTAAGCAACCGCAGCTTGCGTCTCACGCGCTGGAGTGCATCTTCTGGTCTTCTCAGTGTATACTTCACATGCGTGGCTTCAGGGTACCCAGAATCTACAATACAAAAAACAACACACATGAAAAATAGTACAATACATGTGGCGGCTGGGTCCCGGCGGAAGCGCGTCAGTAGCGGCTTCTGGTGAAGGACGGCGTGGGACGCAGGCTGCACGAACACCCGGGGTATAAAGTTGAGTAAGTGTCACCTGGTCATTTGCTGTAGTTGTGTCCTGACGACGGGGGAATGCCCTCGAAAAGTTGATATCCACAATACACCTTTTTTTAACATTTGAAATTGCCTCTGGAGTGCTGTTATTCCTCGCTGCTTGACCTCCTTGTCAGTGTTCTTTCTTTACAAGCCCTGAGAGTGCCAACGTCAACCTCCTTTGCTTCATACCTTTTGGAGGCACACTGGAAGGCACCCAGTTGTTACTGGTATCAGATACCATTGGAGTGCCAATTTTGACTTGTATATTTTTCCTATTTTGTACAAAATTAAAACACTTTGTGAAATTTGTTGTTATGCTATGGGGATAGTGATGTAACTTTTCTGTAGCACACCTGACTCACATCAGGTTAGGTGCTTTCCAGACGCATCTAGGTATCTTTTTGGGTGGGTTCATATATTGGCATACTGGTGCTCTACAGAAAAGTTACATCACTATCCCCATAGCATAATTCCACAAAATGTTTATATCTTGAACTAAAAAAACTTATAGTATCCTTGCTTGTTCGGCACTCCGGACAAAAGGGTATATACCACGGTGCCCTTAAAAGTTCATGAGCATACAGTCTGATCCCCTGGCCTGAGCCCAGGTACAAGGGAATGAAAACGGCACTCGCGGATTTGTAAAGGTAGATATTATATTTTTCAAAGTGAAGAAAAGTACAGCATTTTCAACGTTTCAAGGCTGGATGCCTTTTCGTCAGGATGCGCTGTAAAGTGCAAATAGTGCCAAATGCTGTACTTTTCTTCACTTTGAAAAATATAATATCTACCTTTACAAATCCGCGAGTGCCGTTTTCATTCCCTTGTACCTGGGCTCAGGCCAGGGGATCAGACTGTGTGTGTGTGTGTGTGTGTGTCTGGAGCACCAGTGGGGTAGACCCCTGAAAGGAAACACCAGGACCTCAAAGAAATTCCTGAGTTAAGTATTCCTTATACCTTCGCTACTCAGTTTTTCACTTTATTGACCTAGGCAAAGCGCCGCCCACTATACCTCTCCCTCTCCTTGACTCCCCACCAAATATCTTTTACAGCTCTACGGTGAAATGTATGCTGGTGCTCAGTGGAAGATTTTCTACGTATTTATTGGCGATTCATTTTTACATTAAACCTTTGTGGATGGATACAGAAAAACTGCTTTTTCAGAGTAAAAACAACTCCTCAAATGGCTCTGTTACATATATACTGTAATGGTATATTTGACCTCTAGATATATATTTAACCATAGTTTTATTGCCGACAAATCAGCTTTTGTAAACCAGAGCATGTACCACCTACTGTATATCTTTAATAAATAAATAAGATCAACTATAGCTTTAGAATGGAAACAATAAATGTGACAATTATAATACCTTTATACCGAATAACCTACAGATATCGTTGGAGGAGTAATGAATAAATCTCTGAATTTTATTTTTATGTATGTATTAAGATAAGTGGTTTATTACCACTTTGGAAAAAAATGTTCATTGTGGAACATGAATTATTATGGGGTTATTCAATCCGGGTGTAAAATCATCCATTTTCGCCTGTTATCGGCAAATCAGATTTGCCCCAATTTAATCTCCACGTTCCTAATGTTTTGTTGAACTCTCAAGGTGCCCACACACTAAAAAGATCTGTGTTCTTAAGATGTTCGCATAAATTAGCCTTGAGATCTGTTGTCTGTCCTCGAAAGTCTTCTCTTAAGATCCCATGTGTGTTCCTATGGATCTTTTACTAAATCTCCTGTCTTTCATGCACGGGAACGCGCATCCGATTGAGAACGGCTGATTTCGAGATAAAAATCGGCCGATCGGCAAAAAAATCATTTGAGTGTGTGGACTTTTTTTGCACAATTTTTAGGTCCTTTCTCGTACATGCCGTTTCACATAGAAGCTCAAATGGCATCATGTGTATGCACCTTTGAATCTACGTATCTATCATGCTGTAGCCCATCTAGTGGAGCTAAGTGGACACCAGAGTTTTTTTTTTTTCCTTAGCCAAATCAAACATGGAGAATCCAGCCACTCACAATGTCAAACAGTAATGCCCGTGCCAATTTTTTGACAGGTTGAAAAATCTGACACGGTCGAAAAACCTTGTGGATCGGCAGCAATATTTTTTTTCTTGGACTACACAGCCATAGGCCAAATAGCACATTGTTAAAGTCGCAAGTGCATGATCCAAAGTCGGCTCCATGAACTTCAGGGGGAAATTGCAAAGTCAAAATCGGCCATAGCCAGAATCACAGTGTGTATGCACCTTTAAACCCCTTTCAGATAGCTTGCTTGTATAAGAACTGAGAAATTCATGAATTTTGGCACTGTAGGGTTATTAAATGTATAAGAACTGAGAAATTCATGAATTTTGGCACTGTAGGGTTATTAAATGTAGATTGGTATTGTTTATATAATTAGAAACCTAAATTATTGTATGTAGCATATTTTATGGGTAATCCAAATTAACCAATGGAGTGCCAACATCTCTGATAGATCCGCAAAATATCTGCTAAAAATGCCAGCGTCATTCACATTTGTTATATAAATCCCCCCCCCCCCCCCCCCCCCAAAAAAAATGTGTTTAAAAAAAAAAAAAATTATATTTCTTATATCAGGTAAACATTGCAGGTCATTATGATGAATAAAAATGTTGTCCATTTTCATACCTTTTTTGACAAATTAACCTGACGCTCAAAGGGTTAATAAGCAATAATTATTTTTTGTTCCTTTTAATTATGATTTTTTTTTTCTTCCCCCTTTTTGGTTGTTCATTGAAACCCAAAGCCCAAAAAATATCTATTGTCAGAGTTTGGTAAATATTTTGGGGAGTGACAATATCTTATGGATACAATTTATTGTGCAGCTATGATGCTTAGATATTTTTTGCTCTTTATTTTGCTTACATGTGATATAGCCTCTTTCAGTAATGCTTGAAGTACAGGTTGAGTATCCCGTATCCAAAATGCTCGGGACCAGGAGAATTTTGGATAACGGATTATTCCGTATTTCGGAATATTTTAATATTTCAATTATGTATTTTGAAGTATCTTGCATGTTTGCTGTATAAACACATAAAATACACACAAATATATTTTATTTGTTCAAAAAACAAGGTTTAAAAACATGGAACAAAATTTGTGTACTATCTCAGATATTGAATTTGAATGCCAAGCAATCATTTTCTTGCACATATATAGTGCCAGTTGCATATCATGTCACCAGTAGTGCTGTTACAAATGTCCCCAGTGAGTTTTTAGCAAAAAAATTTTTTCACTTTCTGGAATGTATGGTTTTCGGAATAATTCGGATAACGGATACTCGGATACGGGATACTCAACCTGTACTTATAGCAAATAGTGCCACATAGCAGAAATCTGCTTTCTAACATAGGTCTGATTTTCTTGCTTCTTTTCTCACCAGACTGAAACTAAATGTCCATACACAACGATGATGGGGAAAATCACTGGGCTGACATTTGCTCAGTGCATACACTGAACGATTTTTGCCCTTCTGAGCGATTTTCCCAGGGGGATGCTATGGAAAGCTGTCCACCCCCTTTCTCATCTGCTGGCTATGATTCAGGAGCGCACATCAGTGCTCACCACTGCCCCATACACACTGGGCAGCATTTGAGCTGAAAGCAGCTCCCCCGCAGTGGGTTTGGCCTGCCCCCAACAGTGATGTTGGTGCCCTGGACCCGCCCCCAATGATGAAGTTGGTGTGCCGGACTGCCTGCGTATTCCAGCACCTTGCCGTCCCCTGATTTCTAGAAGGATCACTATGTAAAATTACTAATTATTTTTATCCTAATTATCGGATTTCCAATCTCATTCTTTGTAACCACAGGTAAACACTCTAAAGCCCCATACACATTAAACTAGATCGGCAAGTGCATAAATACATGCCGATGCCGTCCGGGAATGAGCGACGGTGGGGGAAGGGCCCAGCTGCAGCATGGTAGTCAACGAGGTCTTCCCTCATCTGTGCATGCAGGAGCATGTATTGTGAATGATATTTTGTATACACACTAGACAAGATAGTAAAGTAGATATCACTCAGAAGGTCCCTGTGTATATAGCTTAACTGGTTTTAAAGGATGACTTTTGGCAATAGTCAGGTTCCCTCTGTAATTTCTTTGGGTTTTTTGGGAGAGTAGGAAAACTATATAGTTCCAATAACATTTATAGAAATGTATAGTTTTCCTACTCTCCACAAAAATCCAACAACAGTTAAAATTCATACGTAGTGAATTGGACTACAAAGGCAGCGTTGCAAGCATTAACAAAACTGCTTTAGATCTGAATTGTTCAAAGTCAGCAGTTGTTACAGGTTACACAGAGTGGTCCAGCAGGCACAAAATTGGGTCTAAGCACAAGGCCTGTAGACCTAAATTGCTACTGCATGCCTGAGTAGACATGTGATTGGGCAGACTTGTTCAGTCTCACAGAATTGCAACAATATATTAAATTATCAATAATCTAAAGGCCCATACATCAGCTCAGGCAAGGCTAAACCAGTCCTCCAGGTCTACCAACAGTTTCAAGCAACCTCCGGATCTATAGTAGGAATGAATGCAGCATGTTTGAAAATGTGATGTTAGTAATGACTACAGCTGAGCACCAGCTAGGTGATTTAGAAAACGTGGACCATTGGTAGATGACCGGTTTGGCCACCCAGCCCTGGGTGATGTGTTCAGTGAAAGATACAGATGGAGCGCCTCTCATTCAGTGCCAGATTCCTGTCACTGGCGGAGAGGCGCTCCACCTGAGGGATGGGTGTGTGTCTCACTCATACACGTAGCCCAGTCACTCATTGTCTGGTAGCGGGTGTGGGCAGAGCTCTGTCGGGGACGTGCAAACATCTCCTGCGCACGTCCCCTTCCGGGGTTGGCAATTCTATCGCCAGCCGCTGGCAAAAAGAGAAACGCTCCATCTGTATTGTTGAACAATTTCCCTTGAACTTTCCAGTGTCTTGGACAAACGATAATGTGGATACGGATTGAACACTATGATGAGTAATTCAGCTAGAGTTTAGATGAGCAGTTTCTTAGAGTACAATGTTCTATAGTTGTATAGCTATCGGGAAGAAGCTTTTTGTGGTTCTTGATGACTTGACAGGGATGGACCTGAAGTGAGAATATGAAGAAAGTTGCCAGGGTGGAGTTTGTCCGCCACAATCTTCCCAGCACGCTTCTTGACCCTGCTTTAGTATTGTTCCCTTGCAGGAGGGAGGTCTTACCCAATAATCTTCTCTGCTGTCCTCACCACTCTTTGCAGGCTTCGTTTGTCAGATTCATTGGCCCTTCCATACGAGATTGTAATAGAGGAGCATAGAACAGACTCCACGATGGCAGTGTAAAAGAGCCGCTGCAGCTCCTGCGGAATGTTGAATTTTTTCAGTTGCCTCAGAAAGAACAGCTGCTGTTGGCCTTTTTGACAATGGAAGTTATGTTGGGCTCCCATCTGAGGTTGCTAGAGATTTGTCCCAAGGAATTTGAAGGTCTCTACCCATGACACCACTCTGTTGGAACTTACTAGTGGGACCTTGACATTTTGGTTTTCTCCTGAAGTCTACTACTATCTCAACGGGGTTTAGGTCCAGGTTGTTTCTGCCGCACCACTGTGAAAGTCTGTCCACTTCCCGTCTGTATGCAGACTCATCCGCCTCCTTGATTAGGCCGATGATTGTGGGGTCATCAGCAAATTTTATGATTTTTACTGACTGGTCACTCGAGATGTGTAGAGGGAGAAGAGCAGGGGGAGAAGAACACATCCCCGGGGAGCACCAGTGCTGATCGTACGTGTGGCGGATGTGAAGGTTCCGGCTTTCACCACCTGTTTCCGTGCTGTCAGGAAATCCACAATCCAGGAGCAGATAGATTCTGGAACTCCTAGGGAGAGAAGTTTTGGCTGTAGGATAGCGGGGGTAATTTTGTTAAATGCCGAGCTGAAGTCAATGAATAGGACCATCGCATAGGTGCCTGGATGATCCAGGTGTTCCAGGATATAATGCAGCCCTAGGTTAACTGCATCCTCAATGCTTCTGTTTGCTCGGTAGATGACACTCCCTTTTTGTTTAGAGGCCACCTGGAGCAGTCCCTGATTTAGATTACCCATAAATTGATGCACTGTTACCCGTCTGTGGAACTAAGCCATTCGGATGCACATTCATCTGCTGGTCTACTTGTGTACACTTTAGCAACTGCTGTCTTTAAACATGCTCATGATATATGAATAGCACATATAATATATATATTATGTTGTTGTATTCCACTCTTTCTTTGTTTCAAGGGTATACGGTCGTTAGGGCGACAGCAATTGGGTCGACCACTGAAGGTCGACATGAGCCAAGGCCGGCACATGGGGCGGTCAACAGTCAAAAGGTCGACATGGGGTTTTTCACTTTTTTTGAGATGAGTATTCCCTCTAAGCTGCTTTTTTAGGGTTCCGCATCCTGCCCATTTTTAAAACCTCAAAATGCACCCTGCCCTTGTTGTAAGTGGCACTGCCCCCACCGCACTGACATCCCGCTGAGATCTTTTGGTGTGTGCCATCATGAGTAATGGGTATTACCGTGTAATGGCATTATGGTGTTTGGTATAATGTGTAAGAGGCATTACAGTGTGTGCCATAATGTGTAATTGTCATTACAACAGAATATGTAATGGGCATAGCAGAGTATGACCATGTTTAATGGACATAATACTAGTGCAGTGTGCAAATTATATATATATTTCCTCTACCTCCCCCATGGCAGCCAACACCTGTGGGTTATCTCCCTTCTGGGTAGTACTTGGAAAGGAAAAAAGACATCCGGCCCCTATATAAGGCTCCTCCTCCTGGGCCTCCTTGTCTTTTTTCCTTTCCAGCAGGGTAGTGCATGGAGCAGCAGGTGGAAAAATCCTGCAGGAAAGGTGATGGCTTACCCCAGCGACGAAACCGCTATCCCCGACGCCCAGAGCGCACCGGGGATTGAGGGAAGGTGGTGCCGGCCTTCAGAGGTCTGACAAACCTCGGGTGCTGCATGCCGCTTCCTAGTGGAGTTGGCTTAAGCGGCGGCGTCCTCAGGCGGCACAAGGGCTTACAGTGGTGCGCGCCTGGTCCGGGTTAATCAGTGCGTGAGACCGGACGGACGTCATAGGGGGTGCGGCGCATAAGTATGACGCGGCGGCACACGGAAGACGCTGGAGTCTCTGTGTGCTGCTGCAAGCGCGCTGTTGCCGGAAGGACCTATACCCAGTACAGCCAGCCAAACAGTGAGTACGGCTGGCGTCCATCAGCAGGATACACGCAGTGGCAGTATTCATGTGGGGCTAACTTATATGTGTTGTTAGCAGGTAACTGAAAGTCATTATGGAGGAAGAGAAACGGCCAGTCGTTAAGAAATCGGGGTAAGCCAACTGTAAGCCGGGTGTAAACCTGTATCATTAAGGGGGAGTGTGGCTGTGAGCTAAACACTCGGTATGTGTCTTTGCTACAGGTCTGATTCCAGCAAGGATAAAGGGGACCTTAAAGCAAAACACAAAAAAATGCACGTGGCTAAATGTCTGATGTGCACAAAGGATTTACCTGACAATAATATTGGCAGTGTGTGTGAGCAATGCAAATCACCTCAGATACCCCTAACCCAGATGACGGGTTTAGTCGACATGCTCAGAGTTGCGCTGACTGACACATTTGTAACCAAAGAAGACCTGGTTAGAGCCACAAGCAAAAGAAGCAGGGCAGTGTCAAGTGAAGGCTCTGCAGGCTCAGCAGAGGAATTTGAGGCTGGGGCTCTGGCAGATGAAGAAGAGGTGATAGCTGATAAATCAGACTCAGATTTTAACCCAGACATGGTGGAAAATCTGATACTATTGATACATAAATCTTTGGAGATAGAGGATAAACAGGAGAGTATGCTGCCTCAAGATCTCTTATTTAAGGATAAAAAGAAAAAAGGGAAATGTTTTCCATTATCGCAAACTCTTAAAGATGCAGTCGCAGAAGAATGGAAATTCCCAGACAAAAAGGTCTCAGTGCCTTTAAAAATTAATAAAATGTATCCATTCCAGAGTGACCAAGTTGCAACTTGGGAAGAACTACCCAAAGTAGATGCAGCAATAGCAAGAATTTCTAAGAAAACAACACTTCCCTTGGAAGATGCAAATATTTTTAAAGATCCGATGGAGCGGAGAATAGAGTTAGGTTTAAGGAAACAGCACTTAACCACGGGAGCAGCCTTAAAGCCAGCGGCATCTATGGCTATAACATCAAGAGTCCTTAGAGGATGGGGTCAGCAGTTAGAAGTCGACTTACTTGATGGGATCAAAAGATCTGAAATACTAAAGGGTGTACAAAACATACAACTAGCGATAGAATTTCTTTGTGAAGCTTCGATGGACTCTCTGAGGTTGGCGGCAAGGGCGAATGCCACAGCTGCAGTGGTGAGACGAGCACTTTGGCTCAAACCCTGGGCGGCGGATGTACAGTCCAAAAACAAGTTGCTAACGCTACCTTTTCAAGGTGATTACTTATTCGGAGCTCAGTTGGATGAGATAATAACGAAAATCTCTGGAGGAAAATCAGTATGGCTACCGCAGGACAGAGCAACAAGAAAAGGTGCTACGAATAAGCAGTTCAAATATCAGCCTCAAGACTATAAAGAAGCTAGAGCCTATCGCCCGGGTAGAGGCTACAGAAGAGGAAATTGGTCATCAAGATCCAATTTTCGTGGCCAAAGGGGAAGAGAAAACAGATTTTTCTCCAAACAGAATACCCAATGACGCCAGTCCACAGACTGTGGGGGCCAGGCTACTCCATTTTGCAAAAATTTGGGAGTACTCTACATCGGACAAATGGGTTCGAGAAGTGGTAACAGAGGGTTACAAAATAGAGTTCAAAAACAAACCAGGGAGGTTCTTTACAGAATCACCGGTGCCCAAAGAAAAAGCAGAAAGGGAAGCTCTACTATCCAGCCTCCAAGTCATGATACAGCAGAAAGTGGTAGTGAAGGTACAAAAATCACAAGTAGGAGAAGGCTGGTACTCCCGTTTCTTTGTAGTCCGAAAAGCAACGGGAGGATTCAGAACAATACTAGATCTAAGAAGATTAAACCGGTTCATTCATGTAACGGCATTCAAAATGGAAGCGGTGAAGACAATCCTACCAGATCTGAGTCTAGATATGTTCATGACAGCCATCGACTTAAAAGATGCCTACCTCCATGTACCAATTTACATAGGACATCAAAAGTTTCTACGCTTCTCAGTCGGCGGGATAAGCTACCAGTTTACGGCACTCCCGTTTTGACTAGCAACCTCCCCAAGAACGTTCACAAAAGTCTTGGTAATTGTGATAGCAGTGCTAAGAAGGCAAGGCATAATGTTATGGCCCTATCTGGACGACATATTGATCGTAGCAAGGTCAAGGGAACAGGCAGTCGACCACACACAGAGGGTGTTGGAGTGCCTAAGAGACCACGGTTGGTTGATAAACTTGCAAAAAAGCAAATTGGTGCCGTCAAACCAAAGAGATTATTTGGGAGTGACAATAGACACAAGGTTAATGAATGTAAAATTAACCAAGGAGAGGCAAAAGAAGATAATAAGCTTCTTAAAATCGATGAGCAAGAAATCGATAGTCTCATCAGAAATGTGTATGAAAGCACTGGGTCTGATGTCGGCAGCACTCGAGACTGTTCCTTGGTCCAGGTTCCATATGAGAAAAATGCAGAGATGTTTTCTATCTCAATGGGATGGAAACAGCAAAAACCTGACACAAAGAATTGTGCTGGGAAGCAGAGCAAAAGAGGACCTGAGATGGTGGTCGGACGTAGGCCGATTGGACAGCGGAAAATCTTTCGCCATGGCACAACAAGTGGTGGTAACTACAGATGCCAGCCAGATAGGTTGGGGAGCGACATGCGACCAGCATATGACGCAAGGTTTATGGCCATCCAAATTTCAGACAGCACACTCGAACTTGAGGGAGATGCGGGCAGTATATCTGGCTTGCAAGGAGTTCGACCACAACCTAAAAGACAAGGACGTGGTGATACGTTCAGACAACAGCACAGTAGTCTCCTACATAAACAAGCAAGGAGGCACGAGGAGTCAACATATGATGAAGGAAATAGAGAAATTGTTAATCTGGGCCGAAAACAACGTGCAGAGTATGTCAGCAGTATTTCTGGCAGGGAAGGACAACACCCTGGCAGACGGGCTCAGCAGAACTACATGTGTTCCAGGAGAATGGAGTCTGAACAAAGAAGTCTTCAAAACCCTGGTAGGGAAATGGGGGCTTCCAGAAGTGGATCTCATGGCCACAAGAGAAAACAGGAAGGTCATGAAGTACTTCTCAAGGTTCAAAGAACATCAAGCGTCACAAATAGATGCTCTGACTTGCAAATGGCCAAAGGGATTGGCGTATGTCTTTCCTCCCCTTCCTATGATACCAAGGTTGCTAAGGAAGATACAAAAAGAAGAGACAACGGTGATAGCAATATTACCATATTGGCCAAGGAGACCTTGGTTTCCGAAGTTGCTTCACATGGCAATAGACAAGCCCTGGAAACTACCACAAAGGACAGACTTGTTGATACAAGGGAAAGTTCAGTCCCCGCAACCAGAGTCGTGGAGCTTGACGGCGTGGCTGTTGAGGTCAGAAACTTAAAAAGGAGAGGTTTCTCAGGGACCGTGATTAACACACTGCTGAAAGCGAGGAAAGAGTCCACCTCAAAATCTTATTATAAGGTATGGAAGAAGTACAGTTCTTGGTGTGCGGAAAATCAGCAGTCTCCTGGGGAAATACCAGGGATTCTGGGATTCCTACAAAGGGGACTAGAAAAGAAACTGTCTCTGAGTACAATAAAGGTACAGATTTCGGCACTGGCAGCTATGCTCGATAAGAATATAGCAGAAAACAAGTATGTTAAAAGGTTTATACAGGCAACCAGAAAGATAAGACCAACTTTCAAAAACCCTCTAGCACCATGGGACTTGAACATGGTCCTTAAAGCATTAATGGACAAACCTTTTGAACCCCTAACGGAGGTTCCTCTAAAGTACCTGAACTGGAAGGTGGCATTCCTGGTGGCCATAACGTCGGCCAGGAGGGTGTCCGAATTACAGGCCCTATGGGCGGAAGAGCCGTTTTTAAACTTTTTCGAAAGTAAGGTGGTGTTGCGGACAAACCCACAGTTTCTACCAAAGGTAGTTTCAAATTTTCACGTAAACCAGGAAATAGTACTTCCATCCCTCTGTGAAAATCCGAGTAATGAGAAGGAGAGGAAATTGAACACATTGGACGTAGTGAGGGCACTTAGAGTGTATATTGAAAGAACAAAGGACTTCAGGAAAACAAAGAATTTATTTGTTTTATCAGAAGGATGTAGAAAAGGATCAGGAGTCTCAAAATTGACACTGGCCAGATGGATCAGGTGCTGTATTCAAGAGGCATACAAGATGAATAACCAAGTCTTACCATCAGGGTTAAAAGCGCACTCTACGAGAGCACTAGCCACATCGTGGGCAGAAAAAGGAGAAGCGTCCATTACAGATTTGTGCAAAGCAGCAGGTTGGGCTTCGGCCCACACCTTTACGAGACACTACAGAATAGATGTTATGTCCTCGGCAGACGCAAAATTCGGACGGAAAGTGCTAAGCGCAGCAATCTAGACAAACAAGGGTTTGTAAAAAAAAAAAAAAAAAACACTTTTTAGGCACAATATATAGTATGTGTGTGTATTATCTTACGTTTATCAGAGGGAACCCACCCTTATAGTACTGCTCGGGTACCTCCCACAGGTGTTGGCTGCCATGGGGGAGGTAGAGGAAATATCAGATTGTTACCTGATAATATGTTTTCCTCTACTCCACCATGGCAGCATATTTTCCCGACCCTGTGTTATTAATTTGTTGTTATGCAATAACTATGAGTTTATATTTAAGCTGGAGAAATGAAGACAAGGAGGCCCAGGAGGAGGAGCCTTATATAGGGGCCGGATGTCTTTTTTCCTTTCCAAGTACTACCCAGAAGGGAGATAACCCACAGGTGTTGGCTGCCATGGTGGAGTAGAGGAAAACATATTATCAGGTAACAATCTGATATTTTTTTTTAGTATCTCATGTAAATTTCTAATAAAATGTGGTCTACCTGGTGGTAAGCGCCCTGCTTGTGTGTGATCCTGCATAATCGCCATCTGTCAGGCTGTTGACCAGCTGAGTGAACCACTTTCCATAGTCTCTTACTATGGAAAGTGGTTCACACCATGTGACGGGCAAAAAAATTTCCGTCTAGTGATTTTCACATGGCAGCATTTCACATCATCGTTGCTCATACATGCTGGTCAATAATGCCCAGTGTGTATGAGGCTTAACTGTTCAATTTGGCTGACCACTTAAACAAAATAAGGTACACTCCGTGCACGCAACCAATATTTTAACCAGTTAGACAGTCATTGTTTTTACCAGAACAGCTTACTTCTCTCTAATACCCCTTCCAGATATGACCTGGGAATTTGCTGGGTCTAGCAAGCCTGTAAACTCGCAGGTTTTAGGCCCAGTTTTCTTTTAGTCTGTGCTCTATCTGATTGGAAAGATAATTTGGGAATGTGTGGCCTGTGTCTGTTCATTTTCCTTTCTTATGAATTCCGCAAGTTGTATACGGTATGTTAGAGTTCAACTTAATTTGATAATAGTAAATTAAAGAAGTGAACCACCCCCCCCCACCCCCCCCCCCCCCCCCCTTCCTGTCGGGATTACGGCGTCGGAATCTTGAAAGCCAGGATTCCGACCTCCGGGATTTCGTATCAATCCCATGGTTTGAGATATTAAGCAGGTTCTACAAAGCTGTCGGCGTTGTTATGGCTGCGAAAGTTCACATAACATTGTCTGGAGATCACCGGGCAGTAAGTACTAAAGTGACCCATCATTTGAAAGAGTTGCCTAACTTCTGTCTAAAATAGGTATTCCTGATTTTATTTGGACAGGAGAGGTAGCCACCAGTCTTATGCTGGGGTACACACTATGATTTTTGTTCACAAAATGCACAAAAACAACTGTAGATAGCAAATTATATCATTGTGCATATCATTCAGTGTATACCCACTATAATTAACCCTTGTGAGTTTGGTAAAAAATTGTGTGAAAATTGCCAAGCAAACATTTTTATTCATAATGCAGACCTGTAATGTTTACCTTTTTATATAGGGGAAACAACTTTGTTATTTTTACAAAAAAATTGTATTTGAATCTATATAACAAATGCGAGCGACGCTAGCATTTTTAGCAGATATTTTGTACATCTCACAGATGTCGTCACTCAAATGCTGCCCATACATATGAGATATTGCATGCAATCCTTCGATTTCGACCACATCTGCCCGAGAAATGGAATGATTGTATGCACAAATGCGCGGGCACGCCGCTCGAATGTCGCGTCTCACTGCCTTATGTACTGCACATAATATTTCTCGAATTGTATGTGCGGTCGAATGCTGTTTTGTGCGAATGCAATTTTTCTAAATGGCGACGTGCGATTCTTGAAGAGTACAGGACACTTCCTGGCCACTCCTTTTCCACCCACAGTGCACATGACTGGAGAGGCAAAGCTCATCAGAGCTTGATATCTTGCAGAATCCATCTCAAGACAAAGCAGGATAGAAGCACTTTGCAATGCCAGGCAGAACAAAGCAGTGCACGGTAGTTAGCAATGTGTAACGAGCAGCAGGTATAAATCAAACCTCTCTAGTCACAAAGGAAACAGGAGTGCAGAGAGTTAAAATGGCTGCTTGTTTATCTATCCCCCAGATAGGCCAACCCTCTATTTACATTTCTCAAGATATGTTCGATAATCTGGTGTGTTTTTTGTAGCATTCGACGCGATCGCATTCGACCATGAGATCCCGCCAATTTTTTTTTATTGCACGGTACATTCGATAAATCACATGATCGAATGCACTAAAATGCAAATGTCATGCGATTTATCGAATGGTGAGCTTCAAGGGAACCCGAGATCGAATGCAATCGCACATATGTATGGGCAGCAAAATGGTTAACGATGCATCCTCCATTGTATAATTAACAATAACCCCAATTGTCTAAACATAAACCTGCAGTGAAATCTGATTATCGTCAGTGACTGCATGTTAAGCGGCGTTCCTGGTGACGACAATGAACGATAATGTTCAATGATCAAATTGCGGGTTGTTCAATACGCTGCACAGTTGATATATTCATGTAGTGTGTACGGGGCTTTAGATTCTTATTTTTTATTTTGTTTGGGTGTGGCTGTAATCTCTGAAAGGGAACATATGTTGAAAGGATGGATTCTCCTCTTTTAAACAATGATGACCCTAGTCCAGTGGTTCCCAAACTGTGTGCCTAGGCACCCTTGGGTGCCTCGGGATGTTTGCAAGGGTGGGCGTCCAAGACCAAAACAAAATATTTATGCTCAAAGCGATAGGCAAAACCAGTGCTGGTGGCTGCCAATCATAAAATGTATGTACAATTAGAACCACCTCTATGTTCCCCACCACCTAACTGAACCCGAGGGTGACCGTTAAACACAATTTACTTTTTTTAAAATTTATAAATCCATAAGAAACTTTTTGACAAGGGTTGCCTTGAACAAATGCTAATATTCTTGGACGCCCCGGTCAGGAAAGTTTGGGGACCACTGTCCTAGTTTCTCCCCCCCTCCTCTTGTATTACTTTAACATTATTAGATATTAACATTTAGGTACTGCTTTCCTAGCACGGCGCCCGTCTCATTGATTGTATGCCTTAAGTTTAAGGTACTTAAAGGGCCCCATACATCAGCAATTGTGACAATTTTCAGATATGGAGATGATTGCCACAATTAATTTTAGATGTGTGGGCTCCCCTTTTGGCAATCCCAATCAAAATCGCCAATCGATTGCTTAATCAGGTTTTTAAACATGTTTAATAATCTGGTATTATCTGCAGATCTTTTTTATGTGTGGGCATTCCCAATTCGTCTTCTTCATCTATTTACATTATGAACAGCTGAAATGACAATCGATTGGACAATTTCCAGATATGAAGATGCAATCTTTAGATGGAAAAATCTGCCGATCACTGAAATAAATCTGTAATGTGTTGGCAAAGTCAGATAGATTGTAAAATCCATTTATCTGGCCCAAAAATCTCTGTATCTGGAAATCCATAAATTGTGATTGCTGATGTATGGGGCCCATACAATCAACGCGATGGACCCGATTTTTTTAATCTCATGGATCTTATGCATCCATAAGATGCATGAGATCCATGAGATAAAAAATCGTGAGCCCCCAATAACCATTGTTAACGCCACCAGCACTATCAACGCCAACCCGAAGCGTGGCGAGCACAGCGGTACGCGTCCTCCGACCTTTTCATACCCCCACTATCCACGTCGGCGTGGAGTTGATATTATATAGTGTGGCGAGCGCAGAAAAGGTCGGAGGACGCGTACCGCCGCCCCTCGCGGGCTCGCTGTGCTCGCTACGCATCGGTTTGGCGTCAATAGTGGGGTGGCGTTAACAATGGGGGGGCCATTTCACCCATGAGGGGGGGTTAGCAATTAAAATTGGGGTTTTGGGGGCTTTTTATATTGATTCCAATGTAAAAATCTCGTCGATTGCATCATCTCATGCATCTTATGCCGCACAAACACATAAGATGCATGAGATGCTAATCTCGTCGATCGCATCGATTGCATCATCTCATGCATCTTATGCCGCACAAACACATAGGATGCATGAGATATCAGCCCCACACATAAAATCTAGATCGTGGGCGCCGTGCTAGGAAAGCAGTACCAACATTTGTTATGAATGATTTACATTATTTTTGTTTTTTTTACCCTATTACACCTATAAGCAATAAATACAATATGATCTATGTTTCTGATTTATGGTTTAGTGCTCTTTGCTGTGCTTAAAATGAATGGAATTTTATGGCCTTTTGTACTGACTCACCAACTGAAGATGGTTTACAGTGGCAAACAATGACTTGGGGTTGCTATAATTTCATATGGAATGTTCTTAAAATTCAGAATTTTTAGCTACATGTTTCCACATTAATGCCATTGCAGAACCACATACAAATGATACACATTTAACATATCTTAACCACTAAACTGACCACATGTGCCTCAAGAATTTATTATTTTTTTAAATGTAATTAAATTTATCATCGTTTCGGTACTGTATTCTAATTGTTTCTGTACTGTAGTATGATCATTCTGTCAGGGAAACTCCTTGAATCCTATGTAAAAAAAAATAATTATAAGTTAAACCAATACATGCGACAATGGGAGCTGTATGCATACATTTGGGTTAATTTATCTTAAACCTGTGACAGCTGCTTCCTAAGTGGTAATTCAGGAGTTGTATTTGTGATTCTGTCACCTTTAAAAGCCATGAGTTAGTTGAAAGGTGAGCTCTAAACCAAGAATCAAGCATATATTCAGAGTGACTGTGATTTAAGGTGCCGTACACGTTACAATTATTGTATACAATATCGCATCTCATCGCATCTTGGTTTTGCAATGAGATGAGATCTAGTACAAAAAGTATGTGCTGCACATACTTTTTGTACTAGATCTCATCTCACCGCAAAACCGAGATGCGATATTGTATACAATAATTGTAACGTGTATGGGCACCTTTACAGTTGCCAGGTTCTTGTATGGGTGTTCGAGTAGGACTTACAGTAAAATGGGGTCACTTGATAGTAGATTGCAAGCATAGTGCATTGATCAATCCACGAGCTAAAACCCCGTTATTTATTTGTGTATTAATGTGAGTTTGCAAAGCTAGACCAAATTATTCCTTAACAGAATGATTTGTTTCAAACTTGCTGGATATATAGAGAGCTATGACGACAGAGATTGGAGCAGATAAGGGGCTAAGCGATCATTTTAAAGGGCTTTTAATCAGTATATATGGCTTCACACCATGCTTCTGGTATTATTCGCTTGACAAGGGTTATATTCCTGTTATTTTCACATTTGCACACCGTTTAAAATTTTTTGGTGATATAATCTGTACCCAATCTGGTCATCTGGATATTTACAACAGTATTTTAGGGATGCTCTGTGTGAGGCAGTTCATGTAATCTTGTAAGTAAAGTAGTGTTCCTTCTAGCACCTTGTATCATCCAAAACCTGTGCAGTTTTTTCCCTGTCTGGGGGGCCGTGCTTTGTTGTGCGTCTAGCACAGTGTGGTCTGTATTTCTGCACTTGTATACAGACCAGGCCTGTGCTGACACCCTAGACAGCAAAGAGGAACCACATTGGTTTTGAAAGAAGCAGGGTTCTTGAATTAACCCTAGTAAAGTCATGGCTGCAAGTGATAAGGCCTTGAATGAAGATAATGGAAGCAACAGATTCCTCAGTCGTCGTCATCATATGTAACATAGTGTTGAGTTGCTCCTATGTACAGTAGTACCAATAAACAAAACTACTCTTTAAAAATAAAAAAATTCTGTTCAGTTTTCATCACATCTGATAATCACTTCCTTCTCCTACTTACTAGACTTTTTCCCAAGCTGTTCCCCAATAATTTATTTCACTACTAAACCTTATTGAACTCTAATTTACATCTGAAAGCTCATCTCCATGTTAGGTTCAACTACTCACAATGCTACACTTCACAATTGTCCCAGTCTTCATACTAATGTGCTGTTTTTCCATTAGGGTGCAATCTCTTATGAGTAAAGTGCTTAGTCCTATTTGTGTCCACTTATCCTTGATTTTCCCTACTGAGGTGTCTAATAAATCAACAACAGTTATATACAACAGTTATACTAGTAACTTCCCATAATATATTCTTCTTTAGTCTGCTTATTAAGGATGTTTGGACCTTTTTTTTTTTTGAGTAGTTCTACCTTGTTCCCTCTCCCTGTATGTAAATTGTGAAAAATGGAATTATGTGGAAGCACAAAGGTTCTGTAGTATACAGTATACTAACATATATTCATAACTACAGACCAATGTAGATTATGTATTGTAAAGGGAACTGGATGGCAAAGCTAGGGAGAATGGATGGCGTTGGAAAGTTTGGAGGAATTGTTTGTATACTGCAATAAAGAACTATTTAATATTGAAGACACAATTTTGAAGAAGTCATGAAGGAGAGTGAGAAGTGGTGATCATGGAAAAGGAGAGGCATCAATCCTTGGATGAAGACATTTTTTTTAAATAATCTTTTTGGAAATGTAGAGGGAAAAGGTTTGGCCATTGACCTTGTAGCAAGAGTGTGAATTGTATTCCTTATGGCAGTGGTTCCCAAACTGTGTGCTGTGGCACCCTGGGGTGCCTTGTGGGACTTGCAGGGGTGCCCTGGGTTGATGGTCCAGGACCAATTCAAATTATTTATGTCCATTATAATAGTCAATTTGGGGACAGACAGTACCAAATCCTGTCCATTACCACATAACTGATCCTAAGGATGAGATATAAGCACAATTTATTTAACTTATATTTGTTTCTGACTTTCTCAATGAGAAAATTTTAGCCTAGGGGTGCCGCGAAAACATTTCTGGCGCTTTGGGGTGCCTTGATTCAAAAACTTTGGGAACCCCTGCCTTATGGGAGCCACTCAATGTATAGAAAGGTGTGTAGCTCCGAAAAGTAGGAGTAAAGCAACTGTGTGGATGATTAAAAGGACAATTGATGAGGGTGGAGAATGATAGATTTGTGTGGAGAGGGACACCGTCATAGTAACAGCATTTAAGGTCCGAGTGAGAGTTTTAGTGGACTTCTGAGTTATTAAAGCACAGGTTCAGGAAATTTAAAAAAAGGTGTAAGAAGCATGATAATGGACTTAATTTGGGGAGTGATGGAGAATCGGGAATATTGTGAGAAGAGGAAGAGGTACTTCAAGGAAAGGAGACCTTGTATTTGAATATTAGCGTATAGGAGCTTTGAGTGAAGTAGCATAGTTGGAGAAGATCATAGTAAACTAAAGACAGGGCTGTGGCAATGCTGATAGGATGCAAGATGGCATAAAGATGGAAAATAAGCAATCGTAGCAGTAATAGAGCAAGGCAAGTTTGTATTAAGTGCTCACCTATATACTGTGCTTTTTTTCTAGTGGCCCTGAAAATACCCTGTGGGAACGTATATTTGAGTTGTCTTGGCATACCATGGTCTTTGCCAGTCTACCTGTATTTTTAAAGTAGCAATCATTTACAAGGCAAAACCAGGTTGGTTATTCCTTTTAAATGATTACCGCTTTAAAAATACTGACCGATTTGTAGAAATTACTGACAGACTGACTGCAAATTATGTAGTTCATGGAATGTTTGAGTGGATCGTAGCTTGTCTGATCCATGCAGCTACCACAAAACAGTAGAGACTTTGTTTGACTCTGCAGTGAAAGCATTCTTCCGCGGTCACACACCAATTGGTTTTCTTTTCTGCATTTTCCATTTGTTTATATTGAAACCAGTAGATCAAATTGAAGTATTTCTTTGTTGGACTTAACATGACAGAACTTTATGTAAAACTGCAAGATACAGAAAGAGACGACAGAGAAATGTTTTTCTGTCTACTTTTTCTTTTGTATGTCTGTGTGTGTGTGTATGTATGTATGTAGCTATAGCAAACTTCTCCAAGCAGCATTCGGGTAATAAAGTAGATTAAATGTCCGGCCAACATTTTTAAATGTTATTATTTCATCATCAGGGTACTTGTGTTTGGACACTACCCATTTTTATATCAGCAGGTTACATAATGTATTAGGCTTTATGTTGTAGTATATCTGCTTGAATTTGAGGGTACTTGAATCTAAATTGGAGGAAAGATTTAGGTATTAAGGAGCTCATAGACGCTCCGTTGCGTCCGGCTCCCGCGCATCACATAGTGCGGTACAAAAAGTATGTGCTGCACATACTTTTTGTACTAGGTACACATCGTATCGGATCGCAGTGCATGCACTAGGGATGCGATCCGATCCGATGTGTACATAACGGACCGAAAAAACGGACTGTGTATGGGGGGCATTAGTTTGATATGTAGCCACTTCATTTTTCAAGGGATGAAAAGTAATTAGACAATTGCCTCAAAACATGTTTCATGGACAGGTGTGGGCTATTCTGTCTGTCTCTGCATTTATAAAACAGACAATAGGTCTGAAGTTGATTCCAAGAGTAACAGTTGCATTTAGACGATATTGCTCTGATGCAAAGTGTTCTAGGTCATCCTTAAACTGGGCCTACACTGTTGATGTTTACCATGCTGACAGACCTTTTATCTGACAAGCTGAAACCCACCATACATTGGGAGAAAAAGTGGAAGGAGATCATGCATAATTCTGGTGCGTTATCACCTTCCACTTTATCTCATCACCAGGCTTAATACATCTGCCCCATTGTGAGAGATCAGTGTATATATCCTCACTATATACACTTCTTCCCTAGTGAGGAAACTTTCCCCCCATTTTTTTTCCCTGTGAAGGAAAAGGGTAAATGTTGTTGCCATGCATAACTGCCAGGTGCGGACATGAAACTATCAGATCAGTTGGGCATGTTGCAAGATTTTTCATATTTGACTGTCCGTTCATTGCTGATCAGTACCAGCCATATGCTATGCAGTTATCAGCCTGATCCACTGATTAAATCCTCTCACAAGGCTACATTTACTCATCTCAACCTTGATGCCCTCCACCCTGACTTCATCCTCTTTTCATGTCTTGCCTATTCCTCAAAAGCCGGCTGCCTCTATAACTTTACCATACCCTCTCCTCTGGATTCAGCTGTTCTTTCAGTTACTGTTAATCTCTGATTGTCTTCACCACAGCTCTGACATTCTAGACTAATGCTATGTTCAAAAATGTTCAAATTCTGCAGAACATCCTCACTATATAATGTTTGCTGTTTGACATCCTTTATTTCATTCTATCCTCTTACAATTTTGCTCATTCCCTACCCCATTGTAAAATGGAATTGTTTTTCCTAGAGGTTAGGGCAGTTTGGGGTAGTAGAGGAATATTCAGTATGAGATAAGTCTATACCTTGTTAAAATCATTTGCGCAATTCAGTACCCTTTTCCATTAGCTCACGTAAAACTGTATTGTGTATGTGTATCTTTATTATTAATATCCATAATTCAAGTAATCTACCCAGTATTAGAGATGGTCTAGTGATCTCTCTAGTCCTGACGAGTCTAACAATAAATCAAATTATTTATATTGCATAGGACTTATCTCATTCCTGAACAACGCCTTAGATTTGGTGGTGAACTGGATGCTTATTGTTCAGAGTGTGTGAACTCTTAAGGTAATTTTTGGAACATGGCCAAGGATGTCTCATTTCTGTAGTCAGGTGATTGGAATAATTGTCTCCTTTAATACACCTGCCTTGACCACGACGATATGTGTATTGGGTATGCTGGTCGAATACATGTCTCGTGGGAGTACCTCCACTGGATTAATTAGCTACCGAGTGATTCTCGAGTTATACCCCGATACAATTGTGGGTAACTACTGCATTAAAGAAACCATTTAATAATTGTTTTGCCCGTGTACAGGTTTCCCACTTTCCCTTTGCCTTAGTTGATCATACTATATCTCACAATAGACCTCTATCGCCCTTCAAGCTGAATCTAAGTTTAATTGAATCTGGCACAGGTGGCTACATTCTAAATATGCTAATGCTGCTAGTAGTTAATTATTTAACAACATTTTGCCTGGGTATACTTTTTAAGAGTGTTTGGCTCTTGTGCAGTTTATGCAGGGTGTTAGGCACTTATGTAGTATCTGGGCGCCCGATTTTTTGATTGTATGCCTTAAGTTAAGGCATACAATCAGATGCGATGCGATATCGCATTGCATCGCATGCGACCATCGGATGCGATGCGATGACCCGATTTTTCCATAGGAATCAATGTTAAAATGGACTGAGTCCATTTTAGCGTGGAATTTAATGGGAAAAAGGGGTCCTTTCATACCCCTACTATCCAAGTGGGCATGGAGTTGGATATAAACCTGTGGCGAGCGTAGCAAGCCAGCGAGCCCCGCGAGGGGACGGTATTCTGTGTCCCCTCGCGGGGCTCGGTGGCTCACTACGCTCGCCACAGGTTTATATCCAACTCCATGCCCACTTGGATAGTAGGGGTATGAAAAGGACCCCTTTTTCCCATTGAATTCCATGTTAAAATGGACTCAGTCCATTTTAACATTGATTCCTATGGAAAAATCGGGGCATCGCATCCGATGGTCGCATGCGATGCGCCCGATTCTAAATCGGGCGCCCAGATAGTACATAAGTACCGGGTGTTACTTAGTTTCATATGACTCATACCATGGCTACCTTGTTAATACGATACTGGGCCATCTTCCCTGTCATGCTCTATATAATGTTACTTGTATTATGGTTTGTGATGTCAATGGCCTGCACTGAAAACCACACTTCTTCATTTATTGTTTTTATGTTTTGTCCATAAGTTTATACAAACTATTTGCTAGCAAATTTATTATTGTTGCAAAATACTTGAGTCTTGTATTCAACATTCTGTGTCAACTAGATCCACTGTGATGTCTTCGTATTCTTAGGTCACCTAGCAAATGCCTAGTGTCCTCAATCTACAGCCTTATGATAGCTCATTACTTTTAACCTTTAGTTGATCACGAACTGAATTGGAAATGTGATTTTAATAAACAATTATGTCAAGAGTCCTGGAAACAAATCAGGACTAACTTCATCTCCTCGGCTACCTCGATTAAGGCCCATACTCACTGGGCGACTTTGAGCTAAAAGTCACTCAAAACACCCAGTTTGAGCAGCTTTCAACTCAAAACTGCCCAGTGTGTATGCCCCAGTGATGAGCACTGCTGTGCGCTCCCGCATCATTGCCGGGAAAGCCATTCATCTGCTGTTTATACCAGCAGATGAGCGGCTTTCAGGACTGCTTTGCATAGCACTGCACTATGCAAAGCTGTCCTCTCCCCTGCATCGGCGCTGGGGAGAGGGAAAGTCGCTCAGTGTGTATGCACTAAGAGACTTTCCCCGCAGCGATGATTGGCACCATCGCTGTCCATACTCGCTGGGCATAGTCACCCAGTGTGTGGGACCTTTAGAAATAGAGACCATACAGCCATCTTTAAAAAAAAAAAAAAAAAAAAAGATTGAGAACTGGTCTCCTTGATAGTATTTGTAGTTACCACTTTACTCTTCTCTGACTTACCATGCTACTTTCATGGGGAGGCTATAAAAGTAGGCATTCTGTTTTCCTGGGAGAAAATTGGGAGGCCCAAATACCTCCTGGATTCCACCTAGACCAGCAGGGATGCAAGTGCAGGATCTCTTCAATACATTTAAAGTATATTTTACAAAAATATTTATTTTAAGTCGGTGCATGCTTTAAACCGCAGCATTGAAGCTCGGGACAGCTCAGTGATTCACCTACATTTTTATAAAATTGTAAATATTTGCACGTATTTAGCTTTCAATAATACCCTGGGCTTCACTAGCACCACAGCCTAGTTAGTTCTGGGGCTCTCCCAAAGCATCAGATGGAGTGGTGTAAAGCGTACCGACACTGTACTGTGAAGCAACAAAAATGTTTCTATGGAGTGTCTTCTCTGTTTAGCAGTTAGATGGGCGAGTAATAAATTAAGCCTAGAATGTCTGTGTGTGTGTAAATGTGGTAGGGAATATAGATTGTAAGCTCCACTGGGGCAGGGGGTGTGGTATAGCACACCGACAGTCATTAGCCCGACTTCGGGATCCCGACTGCCCGGACTCAGACAGTGTGGTGAGTGCAGCGAAGCCCCTTGTGGGCTCGCCACCTATTTTATTCTCCCTCTATGGGGGTCATGGACCCCCACGAGGGAAAATAGCCGGTGGCTGTCGGGACCCCGAGTGTTGGGGTTTTAACAGTTGGGATCCCGACGTTGGTGTGATGACTGTCTGAATCCCGACTGTGTCAGCCGTCCGGCACCCGGGGCAGGGACTGATGTGAATGTTCAAATATTCTCTGTAAAGCGCTGCGGAATCTGTGCGCTCTATATAAGAAACTGTATGTGGTGATGTGCCCCCAATGGCAACAACCTTGCCAATCAATGAGTCTGCTACCGATGTATATGTGCTATGTTGCAAAACCTTAGTGCTCATGCTAAGGTGGGCTTTGGGCAATGCGTTAGCTGGCAAGGGAGAAGCTTCTCCGTTGCACATTTGGTAGTGGACCGGTCTCCTGACATTCCCCGTGCTAGTCCCTGTCGGGGGCTTGTTTAGCACTTACAGACATGCTGGGCTGCCCCAAAGCTTTCCTCTCAATGTAAATAGATGCTGTGCGCCTATGCATGCCATTGATTCACTGCAACGATTCCCACCCATGAATTACTGCGGCATGCTGCTGAAGCGAACCGCCGCCATAAGTACAGGGCATGACAGGCCACTAAACAGTATGTGCATTAGTAAATTAAACCCCATATTATTGATGGTTCTTTATCTGACTAGTTAAAAACTAAAAATGTTTGTTTCTTTTAGCATCTCCACTCTCCTGTATATTTGAGACCTAAAGTCGTTTAGTTATGTTTTATTTTCATTATCACATTTACCAAGACTAATGGTGTGTACACACGGTCAGATGTGCCTTCAGACACTATCCACGATCCCATCGGATCGTGGATAGTATCTGAAGGCACATCTGATTTGCATACAATCTTGACTATATAGTGCAGATCTGCACTATATAGTCAAGGCAGACAAGACTTTCTGCCTTGCAATACGTGAACGCGCATCGGAATCGGATCGGGATCTGAAGGGTTAAAACCCTTGCGATATAGTCAAAAAGTGTATATATATAATATAAGGCAAAAAGTACTGTGTGTACACACCATCAGCCCTTGATACTTCTTTCATCGTTCTTGTAGGTTTCTATGGGTCTCCAGTCATTGTAGTTATGTTTATTCCATTACTGTGGTATGTTCTGGTTGGGCTGTCTTAAATATGTTCGGCGGCTTTGCAATTAAAAAACAAAACAAAAAACCTTGAAGTATGTAAATATATATTTGATGTCTCAAACTTTTTTCCTTTTTCTCCTCTGCAGCTTCCAATTAAAGCCGGGCAGCAGAATACACACACCAAAGTCAGCATGGAGCACAACAAAGAGTGTCTCATAAACATTTCAAAGTACAAATTTTCTCTGGTCATAAGTGGACTTACACACATTTTAAAAAATGTAAACAACATGGTAAGTGTTTAGCCGATACCAACATGTATTGAAATTAGATGAACCACTTGGTTTTGCTTCTTAATGGCTAAACTCCTCTAAACATTTTGGTATACCAAATGACGTATAAATCTCTTTGAACTTGTACGCTACCCAAATTTGTTTTATGATTTTGTC
The DNA here is from genome assembly GCF_055691185.1 of Crinia signifera. NCBI lineage: Eukaryota > Metazoa > Chordata > Amphibia > Anura > Myobatrachidae > Crinia > Crinia signifera. The sequence goes on from NC_139218.1 coordinate 245,162,242, forward strand.
TGTTAAAGTTTTGGCTTTCTTTTGATAACCAAATGTTGTTGTTTTTTTAAAGCCTTTAAAAAAAATAAAAATAGGGGGATAATATACTGTACATACACACATACTGTACATACAGTGCGGCCAAAAAGTATTTGGACAGCCACCAATTGTGTAAATTGACCCACTAAAAAAGAGAGGTCTGTTATTTCCATCATAGATACACGTCAACTGTGAACGACAGAATGTAAAAGAAAAAAAACAGGAAATTGTATGATTTTTAAACCATTTATTTGTATATTCTTGCGGAAAATATATATTTGGACAACTACTAACCAGCAAGGTTTCTGGCTCTCACAGACCTGTTACTGCTTCTTTAAGAAGCTCTTCTATCATCTACTCGTTACTTGTATTAATGGCACCTGTTTGAACTGGTTATCTGTATAAAGGACACCTGTCCACACCTTCAAACAGTCAGACTGCAACCTTTTTCACCATGGCCAAGACCAGAGAGCTGTCTAAGGACACCAAGGACAAAATTGTAGAGCTGCACAAGGCTGGGATGAGCTACTCGACAATATGCAAGCAGCTTGGTGAGAAGAGATCAACTGTTGGCACAATTATTAAAAAATTGAAGAAATACAAGATCACTGACCATCTCCCTCGACCTGGGGCTCCATGCAATTTCTCACCTCGTGGGGTAGCAATGAACTTGAGAATGGTGAGGAATAGGCCCAGAACTACAAGGGTGGACCTGGTCAATGACCTCGAGAACTGGAACCACATTCACAAAGGTTACCATTCGTAACACACTACAGCATCATGGATTCAAATCCTGTAGTGCCCGAAAAGTCCCCCTGTTTATGCCAGCACATGTCCAGGCCCGTCTAAAGTTTGCCAGTGACCATCTGGATGATCCAGAGGAGTATTGGAAGAATGTCATGTGGTCAGATGAGAGCAAAATTTAACCTTTTGCTTTAAACTCCACTCTCTGTGTTTGAAGGGAGAAGAGTGATGAGTGGCATCCCAAAAACACCTTACCCACTGTGAAATATGGGGGTAGAAACATCATGCTTTGGGGTGCTTTTCTGCAAAGGGGACAGGACAACTGATCCGTATTAAGGAGAGGATGAATGGGGCCATGTATCGTGAGATTTTGCCCAAAAACCTCTTTCCCTCAGTAAGTAGGGGGACTGGCAGGGACCCGGGGCAAGCTTCGTTGCCACGGGGCGTGCAAGCGTCTCGTGTGCGGCCGACCCGGGCGGGGGGGCTGGCGATACTTTTGTTTATTCAGTATCTGGCATAGCCTTGCGTTCCTGCAATCTTAAGTTTGGGACTAAATGATAAAATGGGAGAAGGTTTTTTAGGGTTTATTATTTATTAACTTTTATGTAGTGTTGAATTCTCTTATGTTGCAATTTCCAATTTAGAACAAATATGGTAATGTGGCGCTAGTTACTGATAGACTGAGAGTACCCTAATTCATATGCATACAGTACATGGCATAATAGAACTTAACTACATGCGGATATGATTTTGTGTGTTTGAGATACTGGGATCGGATTCCCCATTCTTGACCCATGTACCTGTATTTTTGGCTTTAGCCTTTTTAAATTAATTTCTACTGTCCCTGCTCTTAACCCTTTGAGTGCCAACGTTGCTGTGAGATCCTCAAAATATCTGCTAAAAAGTATAATGGTGCTGCTATAGACGCAGATATAATCCACTGTGTATGGCAATGTCCTATAATACAAACATTTTGGAAAGAGGTTCACTCGTACATCAATGATAAGATGAATATCAGATGGATTGGGTAGAATGTATACTGGGTATAGAAACCAGATTTGGTAAATTTTTGGCTATATGGTTACCATACATTAAAACATTGCATTAAATAACTAAAGACCAAATATGTAAAATGATGAGAAGAACTACATGGTATAATAATGAATTAATTTCTAAAGGAATGTCACCCTTTTTGAATATACCATATATACTCGAGTATAAGCCTACTTTTTCAGAACATTTTTTATGCTAAAAAAGCCCCCCTCGGCTTATACTCGAGTGAGGGTCCCACTTGAGTCAATAAGTTTTCCCAGTTTTTTGTTGTGAAATTAGGTGCCTCGGCTTATATTCGGGTCAACTTATACTCGAGTATATACGGTAATCATAATATAAGAGCATTGCAATATAATATGTATCAAGGTTCATGACGCAAGGATCTGAATATATGTTGTATACGAATAATTATATAAATATATGTGAAAAGATGTATCACTTAAATGTCACATCCCCGAAACGTAGATCACTTGCTATGTGCTGAATACACGTTTAACTGCTTGCACAAGACTCTGAGTGCCGCCTCCTTCTGTCCATATGTTTGGAGTACTGCTCCCTAGGAAGGCACCGGAGCAAAGTATTCCCCAAGGGGGACCCAGAAGTGTGTGTGTATGTATGTATATGTATGTGTATGTATATATATATATATATATATATATATATATATATATATATATATATATATATATATATATATATATATATATATATATATGTGTGTATATGTATGTATGTATATATGTATTTGTGTGTAATTCATGCTGTTTGGTTTTTAACTGCATATTATAATAATAAAAATATTTTAAAAAAAGTATAATGGTGATGTGAAATCTTCTAGAAGATGTGTAAGTGGACACAAGGAGAAGTTGCCCTTAGCAATCAACTTATGCATATTTTTTATAGATTGGTAAATGCTTGCTATTAGTTGATTGTCATGAATACCTATTGGTTGTATTAAGTTTGTATTAAATGGTGGCCAACCGTATCACATGCAGCAGATAGACCCTGGAAAAAGTAATGACCCTTATATTTAGCAGTGATCAGTTCATAACCCTAGTCCAGTGTTTAACAACTTTGGTTTTCAAGGATCCCTAACAGTGCATGTTTTCCATACTTGTGGATTGCTGTTTTCATTGCTAGCTGACACACTTTTCAAGATCCACAGGTAGTACTAATTACTGGAGTATATGTATTATGTGGAAATAGGTGATAAAATGTTAACTGTACACATGAGTATGGCCGTCACTCTTTCTCCCCATTTACTGTATGAATGCACGTTGTGTGGTAAATAACAAGGGTACTAGGTTCCCTTGTTAATATCGGCTCTTTTATCTACCATATAGTGAGTGTGCCAGGCAATGTATTAATGGTCAGTGCCACTGTAATTGTCCCTTTCACAACCACTGTACCTGCCAGCTTCCAGATTGCATGGGAGATCTTGTGATGCTTACGAGATCTGGCACATGCCCAGTGAAGCCAGATGAGAGGAGAGATACCGCATCGGCAAAAGGCTTATGCGTTATGGGAACTGACGATACAGCAGCCGAGAGCTTGTCCACATTGCTTCCTGCTATGCCTCGAGAATCAAGAAGAGCTATAATAGCAAGGTCCATGGCGCTATGGTACATCTACTCTTCTGAGAGCGAACCAGGCAGCTGGACCACATACAATACATTGTATGCGGTCCGTTTACATATGATGTATCATATATGCGAGCCCAGTCATGGCTGCTGAATATGATAAATAATCATGACAGCCATGATGACCTCCGACCCCGATATGAGGAGCACTGATCGGAGTTGGAGGAAAATGCATGCGATCTTGTCATTTCATGTCAATGAGGCTATATCATGCTAGTAGATGGGGGGCCTATAGGCCGGTTTCACACACTCCGGCTCCTGCCGGACGGTGAAATCCCGCACGGCCAGGGAGCCGTGCCGCACACACTAGTTTATCATGGCCCGGCAGCCGTTCCTTCCAGTGGCGGGATCCGGCTGCAACCGTGCGGCCGGGTCGTGGCCGTCCCGTGTGAATGGACACAATAGTGTCCATTCACAACTAATGTGTGCGGCACAGCTCCCTGGCCTTGCGGGATTTCACCGTCCGGCAGGAGCCGGAGTGTGTGAAACCAGCCTTAGGGTTCCCCATGGACTGGAGTTGAGAAAGACGGTCATAGTCAGTGTAGGCATATTGAAATCTTGTGGACCAAAGTGTGTCTAGAGCTGGAAAAGGTAATTTAGGAAAGACTTTGGGTTAGAATTTTAGTAATCATTACATACTTGAATAATTTGTGAAAGACAACCATAGAGAGATTAGATGTTGTTGTTGTTGTTGTTGTTGTTCTAAGCACAGGTAACATGGAGTGACTGATTTTGAGAGGGTACAGGTTTGAGAAGAGATGCAGTAGAGCAGGAGGATAAGCGTAGATACTGTAGTTCAAATTAATTTGTAGGTTAAAATGTAGGAGTGATGCTATTGAGAGCAGAGAATTAATACCGTGTTTCCCCGATAATAAGACACTGTCTTATTTTTTTTTTTCACTCAAAAAAGACCATAGGTCTTATTTTCGGGGGAGGGCTTATTTAAAACATGCCCCACTGCTCCATTAAAACAGTTAGTGACTGGGACCAGGTATCTCCCTTTTATGAACTTCTCAGTAAGAAAGACCCAGACAAGTCCTGCCTTCCCATGAGCCATGTATAAACCCCCCCCCCCTGAAGTCATGTATAAACCTTATTGTGCAGGGACTCCTCTCCGACTCCGTCTGTATGCGTTGAGCTGAGCGGCTCCCGTTCCCATGGATGCATTGCGGTTGGCGCGGCGTGACGTCACGCCGCGCCAACCGCAATGCATCCCTGGGAACGGGAGCCGCGGTGTTGCAGGCGAGGTGAGAGGAGGTGAGCGGAGGGCAGCGGAGGGCAGCGGGGGTCAGCGGGGCTGAGCGGGGGCTACAGTTAAAAAAAAAAAAAAAAACATGGGAAATTTGATAGGGCTTAATTTCGGGGGAGGGCTTATTTTGGACCAGCGTCCAAAATCTGGGGTAGGGCTTATTATCGGGGTAGGGCTAATTATCGGGGAAACACGGTAGGGGGAGCGGGGACCATGCAACAGCATAGCCATTGTTAACAGGGTCCTCCCTCATCTGTACATGCAACATGAGTGAGTAGTTAACGATACGCAGGAGCTTCATTAATGATATTGAGTGTACATACTAGAAAATATAGTTAACGGGCGTTCTGAGTAATATCTTTTACTATATCCTCTATGGGACTTTAGACTCGTTTGCACATGGATATACAAATATTGCATATAAAACAAATGTGCCATCTAGCAAAGCAATCTTTTTGACTTTGTATGTTATATTGGTGCAATGTATAGAATAGTGTCAGTATGCCAAAAAAAGCAATTGCATACTATTTGTCAGTTTATAAAAAAGGTTGAATATGGACTAGTCTTTAGTTACTAAAAGTACTTTATTTTTTGTTTAAATAACATTGTGTTTTTTTTTTATTATTGTTTTTTTAAACAGAGAATATTTGGAGAAGCCGCTGAAAAAAACTTGTATTTGTCGCAGCTCATTATATTGGACACACTGGAAAAATGTCTTGCCGGAGTGAGTATTAAAATACAGTATTTTGGCATGCACAATATTGTGACTCCTGTGAAGTTTAGGGCACACTGGCCAGTCTTAAGTCAGCCTTACTGTTGGTTTTTAAAGGTTTCAGGGGTGAATTTATGAAGCTTGGAGAAGTGTTATCTATCCCCATAAAGAACGTTATGAGCAAGGTGATAATGGTTCAGCCAATCAGCTACAATATGTAAATTGACAGGTAAGAGCTGATTGGCTGAACCATTATCACCTTGCTCATAACGTTCTTTATGGGGACAGATAACACTTCTCCAAGCTTCATAAATTCACCCCTCAGGGTAGATGAAGGAAGATTCAGGATAGTTGACTCTTTGGAGATTTCTCTTACTGACGTTGCGGGGCCGTGCATCATAATTACAAGCAGTACAGACATTGGGCCTTATTCTGGTTCACTCTGAGGCAAATTCCTTCTCAAACGGACAAAACCATGTGCACTGCAAGTGGGGCAGATGTAACATGTGCAGAGAGAATTACATTTGGGGGAGTTATTTTGTTTCTGTGCAGGAAAAATACTGACTGCTTTATTTTTATGGTGCAATATAGATCTCACTTTGAAGTAAAACCCCACCCGAATCTAACTCTCTCTGCACAAATTACATTTGCCCCACCTGCAGTGCACATGGTTTCGTCCATTTGAGAAGGGCTTTGCCTTTGAGAGTGAACCAGAATAAGGCCTACATGCACTAACTTCTCTTAACGTATCGCACCATGTGTATGCACATTTACACATAGTCGCCTCCCATAGAGCCCTGGTGCATCCCTGCAGTAGTCATGCAGAGTAGCTACATGAAATTCTGTTCATACATTCATCAAGTTTTACAGAATTCATGGTATTCCACTCAGATGATGAATACTGAACGCACATTCCCCTAGGGCCAGGTTTTGTATATATCCATAGTTTCAGATACATGAAAGAGAACGCAAGTCTTTTTTAACTTACAGTTCATCTGGGGGTCCTTCGGTACCTCGCTTGTTGGTGGTTTGTGAGAAGGATGCAATCCTAGCCTTAAGGCTCTTTAAATTCAAACCATGGAAGGGAGTGTTGTATAGCTTGCAGACCGTTTCTAGGTCAACAAAAAGGTCGACACATGGAAAAAGTTGACCTGAGTTTATTTAGTTTCGATGTAAAAACCTGAGTACGTTGACTACCAGTTAATGTGCCACGTCTGCTCGCCATGCTTCAGGCCAGGTTCCCACTCCAAATCGGATTCCACGTGGATGGTAAAGTGTGAAAGTTCAAAAATTACCTTTTTTTTTTTTGTGTGCCAACCTATTGATTGTTGACCTAGACATTGTCTGTCAGCCGTCCGGATACCGGTGAACTATGAGAGAGATGTTAAATGTATGTGTATTAAAAAATCTTGTCGAGGGCCATACACACTGGGTGACTGTGCCCAGCATGTATGGAAAGCGATAATAGTGTTCATCGCTGAGTGGAAAGCTGCTCAGTGAATACACACTGAGCGGCTTTCCCCCTGCACTGCGCCGATGGAGGGGAGAGGATGGCTTTGCATAGCGCAGAGCTATGCAAAGCTGTCCTCAAAGCCGCTGATCTGCTGGTATTACCAGCAGATCAGCGACTTTCCCAGCGTTGATGTGGGGGCGCTCACCGTTCATTGCTGGAGCTGAAAGCCGCTCAATCATGCTGTTTTGAGTGGCTTTCAGCTCAGTCGCCCAGTGTGTATGGGCCTTTACTCTGTTTTATCCAGCATGATTGTTAATGAAAATAAATCGTACTATCTGACCTGTAACAGCCGATCTTTTCATTGCCAGCAAGCAAAAAAAAACAACTTGGCAGTCTGCCAGACTCTGTGTTTACTGTGCGCGTGCCGCTCTAGCTGTTCTCAGCGCAGCTCGTGGCTGCTTTCCTTATGTAAGCTACGTTATCAGCATAGCGCTGGGCAGCAGCAGTGCACCCAGCGCTGACAGGTCACTGTGGTACTTGTAGTTCCACAGTGAAATAGGCAGTCCTGCGCACGAAAAGGTCGTAGGACACGTACCGCCGCCCCTCGCGGGCTTGCTGCGCTCGCCACGCTTCGGGTTGGCGTGGATAGTGGAATTAACAAGGTCGACAGCTGTTACGTCGACTAGTGTCATTGTGAACAGGTTTAATAGTGTACCCCTAGACACTACTAAATTTAGACTCTTTACCATCTAAATTTAGATGCCCCAATCTTAGCGGTTTGCAGGGAGTCTGGATTTAGACGTCTAAATCTAGACTTCTAAATAGCCGGAGGAGTCTAAATTGCCGGGTTGTCAGCGGTGCGCAGGACTGCCTATTTCACTGTGGAACTACAAGTACCACAGTGACCTGTCAGCGCTTGGTGCACTGCTGCTGCCCAGCGCTATGCTGATAACGTAGCTTACATAAGGAAAGCAGCCACGCGCTGCGCAGAGAACAGCTAGAGCGGCACGCGCACAGTAAACACAGAGTCTGGCAGACTGCCAAGTTTCAAAGTTTCACTGTGCGCGCGGTGGCGCCGTGAAACTACGCAAGTACCAACATTTTTTACAGGTTTTACAGCATAACTTCCCTTGGGACACAGAAGCCACTACCTGTTTACTGTATTTGCTCATACAGTATTATATCATTCTTCCAAATGCAATACTTTTTTTTTTGTCTGTTGCTGCTCACTATATTGCTGTATATAATAGCATTCAATTAACTGTGATAATTCAGCTTAACACCAGTATGCATGCCTGTGTATTGCGGAATTCACTTTAAAAAATATTGCTAAATGTGCCACCGTGCAATAATTGTTTGTGTTACCTGAGTTAAGTATAGGTGTAAATGAAAAAGTCTGCTTGTACTTCAAATATATATTTGTGGTCCTTAAATGTATCAATTGTCTGTTGCTATATGCATTATTCTAAAACTTTGAAATAGTTATAGCCATTTTTAAATTAGATATACCGATAAATTGCCAGAAGCCCCAATAACTACCAACTAAGGGGTAGATTTATTAAGTTCGGTGAAGTGATAAACACTCTGTTTTTTTTTTTTATCACTGGCCAATCAGCTCCTACCTGTGAAGTCACAGGCGTGGTTTGAAAAATGACAGGTAGGAGCAGATTGGCCGGTGATAAAAACCAGACAGTTTATCACTTCACCGAGCTTAATAAATCTACCCCTGAAAGACTAAAAACCTCTTCCATTCAAAAAGCACCTCATATATCTGTCCCATACCTTATACCCCAATCAAAATATGATGTAAATATAAATGATTTAGAACGAAGTGCCTAATTATTCATTAAGGGACATAGAGCTTTCCCCCAACTTTTCACCTACTCAGGAGGTGCTGAAAATAAATTTCCATTAAAACCAATTAAGAATTGTTGTGGGAATAGTTTACAAATAATTGGATAGGTTTGTTTTCACAAATCTCCATAAACGCCATTTTTTTTTTGCGTAAATCAGGGTTATCACAGGTAATTGAATTCCGCAATATAAATGTAGAATAATCTCTGCTAACATACTGCACTATTAAAGATTATATAGATGGCTTAGTGGTCCTGTTTTTATTTCCAAATAAATTCAAACAACTGTTCAACCGAGAGGAATACGTTTGAAAACATAACTTTTTTTTTTTCAATTGTAATCTTTTAATCATCAGAATTATTTAATTCTATTTATTTAATACATATTTTTTTTTCCAATTTCAGCAACCGAAAGACACTATGCGTTTGGATGAGACAATGCTGGTAAAACAACTGCTACCTGAGATATGCCATTTTATTCACACACACAGAGAGGGCAACCAACATGCAGCTGAGCTCCGGATTTCTGCATCTGGAGTACTGTTTTCATTAAGCTGCAATAACTTCAATGCAGTTTTCAGCCGAATTTCTACAAGGTGCGAAACAGTACAATGGAATAAATTCTTATAGTTTTGAAAACTGCAGTGCATATGGTCTATACCTGGGGTAGCCAACTCCAGTCCTCAAGAGCTACCAACAGTTAATATTTTGCAGGTCTCCTCACAGAATCACAAGTGAAGTAATAAGCTCCACCTGTGGATCTTTTAAAATGTGTTGGTGAGTAATGAGTGCACCTGTGCAGCATCTAGGTTGTCTGGAAAAAATGAACTGTTAGGTCTTGAGAACTGGAGTTGGCTACCAATGGTCTATACTGTGAGCTGCATATGAAGGGTTTCGTGCAGCGTGTGCTGGAGATTTGACAAATGTGCAACAAGTACAGTTGCATTGTACCCTTATAATTTTCTTTGCTTCGATATCCTACGCACATCTAATGGGTGTACACACTGTGCTTATTTAAGCAAAATCGAAATATAAGAAAATAGAAAAATTGACACAATCGAACCATGTGTATGCCCTATTACACCTCCCAATTGGCCAGATGCATCAATCTTCATGAACTGAAACAATTAAGCTGTGTACACATGCTTTGATTTTTTTCCCTGTTTTCGATTAGATTTTTCTTATAGAAGCAAAATCGAATCCACATCGAATGGTTTTTAGGACACTTTCAATCTGCATTCAATTCAATGCGCGCTCCCGTTTTCTCAAAATCGAAAACAAAAATAGACTGTGCAGCCAAGGAAATATCAAATTCGATCCAGTAAATCGAATGTGTACAATGTACCATGAATGAAAATCGAATTCGATCTAGATATCTAATGCAAAAGTACAGATCTAATGCCAGATCTAATAGAAAATCGAATCTAACATTGAATCTAAAGCAAAACGTAGTGCGTGTACATAGCTTATTAATGATAACCAACCAGCCAATCAGCTCCTAACTGTGATATTACAGGCTGGGTTTGAAATATGACAGGTAGGAGACTACCCAAGGTGCTTAAAGAAAATCAAATTTTTTTTTTATTTTTTTTTATTATATTTTATATTTGTGTATAGGAGAGCTACTACTAATTCCGCAACCCTCTCCATTGTTCACAACTTGGGATCTAGAGGGACTAGATAAGGGTGGATATGTTACCTATCATACATCACTCTTAAATATACCATACAACGCGAGTTTCTTTGTGGCACTTGTATATGAGGATGACATATGTTGTGTGTGGCAGAGTCCATATACTGAGCAAATAGAGCTTGTATGGTAAAAAAGCTGCCACTACGACATAGAGACCCCGTCACACACACATATATACAAGTGTCGTATGTGCAAGTCTCGTATGTCAAGTTAATCAGCACAGTCTTTTAGTACATTCTAGTCACATTTCACTGAGAGAAGAAAGAAAGAAGCAAGAACCCCAATGCTAGAATATTCTCAATTGACTTTGGGTAAACCAAGAAGGGCTGCATGGCGCGACTGTGGCAAAAGATGTACAGTATGAGAACACATCTGTAGATTTTCTGTAAATGGAAGAATATGGAAGTGGTATTGTTTGGCAGCCATTAACCATTTTATGTCTGGAGAAGCGTTATCAGTACACTAAACAAGTACCTTTATACTAGAGATTAACCCTTTGAATGTCAACTTTGCTGTGAGAGATCTTCAAAATATCCACTAAAAATGCGACTGTTCTTTTAGTATAAATGAATACAATACATCCAAGTCAATTAATGGAAGTCACTGTGAGTGATGTAGGAATATTTAGCGGATATTCTGAGGAACCCTCACAGCAATATTGGTACTCAAAGGGTTAAGCTTGATGGGGGTGATGTTATTTGCAACGTGCTCATGAGCAGTACTGATGCTTAATGAAGGAGACCTATATTGCCTTTACAATCAAACATTGCAGACTTTGACCATGCTTACCATTTTTGATGTCCTTGAGCTTGTCTGTAGAAAGAGTCCATGTTTTCTTGTTCCTGTTTTACAGATTTGTTGGTTCTTAATAGAGTACTGTATGTTGCTTTGTTTATGATCTGTGGGAAACAGACTCTCAGGTGAAGGTTTCTACACTTGCTAAAATCCTTGCACTAATGAACGACCATATGCGACAAAAATATTCATGATTAAATATAATATTAACAGATAATAAAACCAACTGCCATGCCCTTTTTAGTGTGGGGCCAGTCACTATGATCCCTTTCTAACTCGTAAGTTTAACAGAATACAAGCACTAGAGTGCTACTCTTATAGTGTGAAAGCAAGGTACTGGTATGGGAGAATGATATAATGACACATGTATATTGCTAAATAATAGCACCACATTTTTATTTTTTTTGCTAACCACTGTTTTAAAATAAAAGTATTCATTAGTAATATCTCCATCTGTATATCTGCCACAGGTGATGGACTAATCAAAGTTGAAGCTGCTTACTGGTTATATATGGTCCAAAATGGTATCATATGCACATGTCCCAGATTACCAGTATAACTTTAAGCTTGTGTAAAGCTAAATCTTGAGTGGAAATTCATGCAGAGAGAGTAAGATATGTATTAACACCACCAAGAGAGAGCGACAATCCTGCAAACCCGTAGAGCATGGAGGTAGTACAGCAGCATCAAATGACAGATGGGAGTAGTTATCTGACTAGTTTGCCTCCTTCTTTAATGGACAAAACCGTGTGCACTGCAGGTACAGCTAATGTAACATGTACAGAGAGAGAGAGTTACATTTGAGTGGGATGTGTTCAAACTGAAATATAACTTACAGTGTAAAAATAAAGCAGCCAGATTCGCTATCATTCATATGGTATACTGGGTTCTCAATACATTGGGGAAGAAGAGGTCCTCCGCAGGAGACAGGCACATAGAACTTTACAGTGGGTGTACTGGCTCCTCCCCTCTACTTCCTGCTCCACATCTTCAGTTTAGAAAAATGTGCCCTCAGAGAGGCTGCACTTACAGAGCTCCTGAAGAGTTTTTCTTAATTTAGTTTTGTTTGTTATTTTGGGGAGCCTGTTTTGGACTAAACAGCTCCCTGCTTCATGGGAAGCCAGGGGAGGGTTACAGTTGCTGGCCTTTCAAGGTACCGAACTGTCCCTGCTGCTGGACCACTGTCCTGTGTGGGTGATTGTCGTGGCGGCCTGGCTCAGTCCGAAGACATCTGCGGTGAGTGTTATGCGGGGTCCCCTCTAGTTGGGTACCCTGGTTGATGTGCGGAATGATGGTGGCGGCACGGGAACCGCACAGCCCCCTTTCCAACTTGATGGTTTACACTACCTCTGGACCATCAGGGCAGGTGTTAATGTGTTTGCTAGGAATAGCAACAGTGCCAGTATAAAGATTAGTAAAAGCACCAGCACCATTGTAAGGTGAGGAGCTTAACTCAGAGTGCGAACACAGCTCTCTGGCACCAATTTCCGGCTTCGGGCGCCATTTTAAAGCTGCAGACACTCCTCAGCTCCAGACTGGGTGTAAGAGAACTACAGCAGAGACAGCAAGTGAAATTGAGCTTATAAAATGCTCATTACAGTGTTTATAGCCTTGCACATACTTATATCGATATCTACTCTGTGTAATTGTATTTATTACTTCTAACCAGCTCCTCAATCTGGGAGCTCCGGTTAAGGGTAGTAGTACGTTTATTTAGTAGTACGTTTATTTATAAGGCGCCACAAGGTGTCCACAGCGCCGTACATAGCAAACAAAAAACAAGTTACAAGGTAACGTACAGGGTGTGTTGAAAAATACAGTATAAATAGGGGTATAGCTGGTAGGACTAAAATCAGCATCAGTTCAAAATTAGGTGTCAAAATTGTTGAGGAGACTGAAGATGAAGTAGAGGAAGGGAAGAACAGAACAGGAGCACAGGTGAGGTAAAGAGGTAGGGTGAGTACGTGAGGAAGGAGGGCTCTACTCATAAGAGTTAACATACTAAAAGGAGGTGGGTGGACAAACGAAAAACAATAGGATAAGTAGGAAAGGATGGGAATGGAGGCAGGATAGGAGGATCAAAAGAGGTTAGGAGGAGGGATAGGCTAGTCGAAAAAAGTGGGTTTTGAGGGAGCGCTTGAAGGAGGTAAGGGAATCAGAAAGCCTGATGGGTGGCGGGAGGTTGTTCCAGTGCAGGGGGCAGCGCGAGAGAAGTCTTGGACACGGGAGTGGGAGGAGGTGATTAGGTGAGAGGTCAGTCGGCGGTCAGCGATGGAGCGAAGAGGATGGGAGGGAGTGTGGATAGAGATCAGTGAAGAGAGGTAAGGAGCAGTGGAGGAGGAGAGAGCCTTGTAGGTGGTGGTGAGGAGTTTAAAGAGAACTCGGAAAGGAATGGGGAGCCAGTGAAGAGATAGGGTGACGGGTGTGCTGGTTCCCCCAATATGAGTCCTTTCCCCACTTGCTTGTTAAGCATTTCTGGGCACACATAAGTGTTAGAGACTGCACATACTGTAGCTTCTATACACGCTGACTGACTGTTTGCTGTATACTGTGTGTGTGTGTGTTGTGGGGTGATACCTTTTCTAAAATGGTTAGAAAGTTAACCTGTTTGATTTGCAGCACTTAGTTTGTTCCTGCATCCACTTCACAAGTCACTTGTGAACACTGTATGTCACCCCAGACTACTGGGGGGTCCCCACAGCTCAGTGGTATCCCCACACAATTGTGTGGAGGATCACAGGGGGACTCTCAGAAATCTTCCTGGGCAAGCAGCATTAAAAGTCTGATGGAATCTGTGTCCACTCAGCTTACTGCAAATTCCCTGCAGATACAGAGAGTGCAGCAAGATTTAACTGTCCTTTCTGCAAGGGTGGACATTCTCACTCCCGTGGGTGGCTTGTCACGCAAACATGATTTAGCTGCTGTATAGACTGAATCTAAGGAGGAAGCTGTTGAAGGTGGGGAGGATGTGGATGGTACACAACCAGGTTCTCAGGGGTCTCAGTCTTTAATACTGGCCATAAGAGAAGTCCTTGATCTCCCGCTGGCTGCACCTGAAGGTGATCCCTTTTTTGTCTCTCAAAAGGCAGGATGGGGTATTCCCTGAACAGGCGGATTTGGAAGTTGCTTTCAAATCGGCTTGGAAAAATCCTGAAAAGAGATTTCAAGTGTCCGATCGCTTAAAGTCAACTTCCCCTTTGATGCCACCGGCAGGCAGGTGTGGGAGGAGCCTTCAGTTGTAGATGCTTCCATGTCCCGTTTGTCAAAAAAGATGGTACTCCCAGTACCCGGGACTTCTACACTTAAGGATTCATTGGATAAAAAAATTAGATGGTACCCTCAAGTCTATGTATAGACTTTGCGCCCGGTACTTGCTAGTTGCTGATTGGCAAAGTCCATTCATACCTGGGTGACCCAAATCCAAGAGGGATTGCTGGGCGATATGTCCATGGCCAGGTGGCTATTTCACTCCGTCACATACAAGATGTGGCTAAGGTGCTTTTTAAGCACAAAATGAAGTGGCCGCTATTAATGCGTGTAACTCAGCCATGGCGGTTTCTGTCCACTGGGCTCTGTGGCTGCGTCAATGGGTTCCTGTTGCTGACTCCAAGTGTAGTGTGGAGAACCTTCTGTTCACGGGAGAACGCCTGTTTGGCAAGAAACTAGATGAGCTGATTTCTAAGGCTACGGCTGAAAAAAATCTACTTTTCTCCCAATTGCCTCTAGCCAGCCCAGACGGACCCTTTCAGGCCAGATTCAGCAGTCCTTCTGGACCGGAAAATTTCGTGCTAAAGCGAAAGGTGGCTCTAACACGAAGAGGCACGCATGGTAAATTCAGAATGTCTGGGTCTCAGACACAGCGCCCCAAGAGCCCTCAGTATGACGGGCTACACCCACCACGATATCTACTCACGGTGGGGCCACGGCTGCCGTTTTTCAGCCAGGTGTGTTGGGGATTCCTGCCTCAGTCCATGGGTCAGGGGTGTTATTTTGCACGGCTACAAGCTGGAGTTCGACAGGTTGCCGCTGCTCAGATTCTTTCAGTCCGGACTCCCGGCTGCAGCAAGGGATCAGCTGGTCCAGAAGCTGTACATAAGCTGCAGGACTCCCAGGTTGTAATACCTGTTCCGGGACAGGGCAAAGGGTATTACTCCACCCTGTTCGTAGTACCGAAGCCGGATGGCTCAGTGAGACCTATACTCAACCTGAAATCCTTGAGGGTGTTCAAGTTCAGGATGGAGTCTCTGGGGTTGGTTGTGACCGGCCTCGATGAAGGGGAGTTCCTAGCATCCTTGGACGTGAAGGACTCATACTTTCACATTCCCATATGGCAACACAGTAGGCTCACCTCAGGTTCGCAATCGGAAACGAGCATTTCCAGTTCCAAGCCTTGCCTTTTGGCCTGTCCACGGCTCTGCGCATCTTTACCAAGGTGATGGTGGAAATGATGTCCTTGCTAAGGGCTCAATGGGTAAATGTTATCCCATACCTGGACAATCTGCTGATAAAGGCGAGAACAGAGGAACTGTTGAGAGCGGTTATCACCACCACAATGCAGGTACTGTCTTCGTACGGGTGGATTTTGAACCTGCAGAAGTCCTCACCGACCCCATCCAGGCGTCTCCAGTTCTTGGGGATGATTCTGGATACAGTGGAACAGAAAGTGTTGCTGCCGGAGGAAGAGATGGTAGCCATTCAACTGCTGGTAGTGGCACTCCTTACACCGGTTCTGGTGTCAGTCCATCAGTGCATCCAACTACTGGAAAAAATGGTGGCCTCCGTCGGACTTTCCGGACTTTCCAGTTGAATCTTTTGGCCAAATGGTCGGGTTTCCACCTGCAGATGCACAGGCGGATACATCTGTTGGTCCAGGCAAGGCTGTCCTTGCAATGGTGGCTTCACCCGCAAAAACCTCTTGGCGGGAAGACTCTTTGGGATCCGGGATTGGGACACCAGTCTCCTCGGCTCGGGAACAGTGACACAGGTAAAGCGTTTTCAGGGTCCAAACTTCACATCAACTGTTTGGAACTCTGAGCTGTCTATTATGTGCTCCTGCAGGCAGCCCCCCCCTTGTTGCAGAGCCTGGCAATCCAGCTTCAGTCGGACAATGCAACGACGGTTGCGTACATCAACCGGCAGAAGGGGGCAAAGAGCATGTCCTGCATGAGGGAGGTATCCAAGATCTTTGTTTGGGCTGAGGCTTACACCATGGCGTTGTTGGCCATATTCATTCTGGGTGTGGACGACTGGGAGGCAGACTTCCTCAGTCATCACGAGTTGCACCCAGGAGAGTGGAGTCTCAGTCCCCAGATGTTTGCGTAGATTGTGGATTGGTGGGGATTAACACAGATCGACCTGATGGCGTCCAGGATCAACAAAAAGTATTGGTCCAGGGACCCTCAGGCAGCGGCAGTCTATGCACTAACGACGATTTGGTTGTTCAACCTGGTTTACCTGTTTTCTCCCATTCCCTTGATAAGTCGCGTGATAAAAAGAATTTGAAGCCAAGTAGTGGAGGATCCCGTGGCATCTACCTCTCTGAGTCGACTTGCTCACTCAGGGGCCCTTCGTTTTCCAGGACTTAAGGCAGCTTCATTTGGGGGCCTGGAGGTTGAGGCAGATTTTAGCCAGAAAAGGCCTTCATGCTTCTGTCATTTCCAGCATGACTCAGGCTAGGAATCCAGTGACGGCTTCCCATTACCATAAGATCTGGAGAAAGTATGTAGCCTTCTGTGAAACTAATGTTTCCACCTGCGGATTTTAAACTGGATCGTTTTCTATGATTTCTGCAGTCAGGCTTGGGCCTGGGCCTACGTCTAGGTTCCTTGAAGGTACAGATTTCGTCTCTTTCCATTCTTTCAAAGGAAATTGGCTAATATTCCGGAAGTACAGACTTTTCTCCAGGGGGTTTTGATGATTCAACCCCCTTTGTGCCACCTACGGCTCCCTTGGACCTTGATGTGGTCTTACAGTTCCTGCAGTCATCCTAGTTTGAACCAATGGCGTCAACTGATTTTAAATACTTCACATGGAAGACTGTGGTGCTTCTGTCTGACACGCATCTAGCCGAAGCCAGAGATAGGTGCTTTATCTTGCAGGAGACCTTGTCTGGTGTTTCACACAGATAGGGCAGAACTGCGAACAAAACAGCCGTTCTTGTCGAAGGTTGTTTCGGTTTTCCATCTGAACCAGGCTATTGTGGTTCCATCTAGTGTTGGTCACTCTGGAATTCCGGATTCCCTGGATGTGGTTCGAGCGCTTAAGGCCTATGTTGGTAGAACGGCCAGGCTACCCAAGACTGATTGTCTTTTTGTGCTTTATGTGCTTTATGATGCCCAGAAAAGTGGGTTTGCCGGCCTCAAAACAATCTATTGCATGTTGGATTTGTGCTACTATTTTTCAAGCTTATGGAGCGGCTGACTTACCGGTTCTACCTCTGTGAAGGCTCACTACACAAGAGCGGTGGGCACATCCTGGGCGGCTGACTAATTATGCAGAACTGCTACTTGGTTGGCTCAACACACTTTAGTAAAGTTTTACAAATTTGACGCCCTGGCCAAAGAGGATAACCAGTTTGGGCAGGCGGTGCTGCAGCAGTCTACGCACGTACCCCCTCTTTCTGGAAGCTTTGGAACATCCCCAATGTATTGAGAACCCAGTATACCATATGAATGATAGTGAAAATAGGATTTTAATACCTACCGGTAAATCCTTTTCACAAAGCTCATATGGTATACTGGGAACTTTCCTCTGTGCGGAGTTCTTCTGCATCTGGTTGTCACTTCAAGGTGTGATGTATTTTGGCTTGTTGCCTTTGTTGTCACTTAGGTGATATTTGCTTGCAGTGTTCTACAAGTTGTTAACCGTTTTTATTTACCAGTTATAAATGTTTAAGGGTGTGCTGGTATGAATCTCACCGCACTCACATATACTTATATCCTTACCTCACATACGTTCATTCTCCTCGGGGCACAGTTTTTCCTTAACTGAAGATGTGGAGCAGGAAGTAGAGGGGAGGAGCCAGTACACCCACTGTAAAGAGTTCTATGTGCCTGTCTCCTGCGAAGGACCTGTTCTTCCCCAATGTATTGCGAACCCAGTATACCATATGAACTTCGTGAAAAGGATTTACCAGTAGGTATTAAAATCCTATTATTTACTCTGCACAGAAACAAAATAACTAGCCTAAATGTTACTCTGCACGTTACATCTGCCCCACCTGCAGTGCACATGGTTTTGTCCATTAAAGAAGAATCATCCCAAAGTTTAATGTCTATTTTTAGTAAAAATACATGTGTGGTACTAATTTTCAGAATGTGGCATAATTTGTGATCTTGGTTGGCTCTGATCATGCTGTTCCGTTGTGCAGGCTGCAGGAACTGACCGTTTGTTCAGAGGACAATGCTGATGTCCACGATATAGATTTGATACAGTACATTAATGTGGACTGCGCAAAACTTAAAAGACTTTTACAAGGTTAGTGTAATCAATTTACTGAACATGCCTATCCCCATTTGTATTGTAACTTACTATTTTTCCTTCTTCTAATTACAAGTCAAGGTGTATCAAAGTGTAACGCTTAATGGTCTTTGTTTTTCCAGAGACCGTTTTCAAATTTAAATCTCTGAAGAAGGTGGCTCAGTTGGCGGTTATCAACAGTCTTGAAAAGGTATAAATTACTAGGTTATTCTTTATATCAATATATTTTATTCAATTAAACTTTTGATATACAATTTACAATATACAAGAGTTTCAAGAAGTATATACAATAAAAAGGGACAGTGTCCTTCCAAATATTGCAAAGTACACTGTGACTATTCAAAATCTAGGAGGTTATTCTTTTACAATTCAAAATATAATGTGTATCATGCAGACACTGTGGCCAGTATTCAATGTAAATTGTCACTATGTGCAGCGAATCCTGTTTAGGATTCGCTGCACGTTTGCCGGGTTCCGGAGGGCAGGAGCCCTCCCTCTCCCCCTATTCAACGTATCAGGGGCTTGCTGCCCCTGACAGCTAATTTAAACCCCCCCCTTCCCCCCGGCAAATGCTGCAGGGAGCCGGGGGGGACGGTGGAAATCAGGGAGATGGAAGCCTCCCTGCCTGTGCTGGGGGAGAAGGGGGCTGGCGGGGACACAGGCAGCAGAAGCTGTCGCCCCGTGAGACTGGGCAGGTGGGGAGCTGCAGGGAGCGCTGCGCTAGTCCCGCTCGCACATATGTAATGAGCGGGACCCAGTGCAGTATTTATCTAATGAGCGGCTCCCCGCCCCCCTGTGCTTCATCTGTAAAAAAAATAATAATAAAAATTAGCCGAAAAAAATATGGTGAATCCAGAGCATTGAATACGGCCCTATGATGTAAAATATGATTCATCTTAAAGCCCATACGCACTAAGCCGCCCAATGTGTATAGGGAAGCTATGAACAGTGAGCACTAATGCACTCTCCCGCATCATCCCTGTCCCGGTATTCCCAGCGAAGGAGTGGATGGATTTCCATAGCGTCATGCTGCGCAAAGTCGTCCACCCCTTGAAAAACAGCTAAAACGGGTAAAAAAAACTCAGTATGTATGCACTGAGCGGTTTTCAAAAACACCCAGTGTGGATGTCCCTAGTTAGTAAAAACTTGAATGCTCTTGATGCTCATAAAAGCCACAAACTATTATTTTTATATTCCTGCAGTGTACGTGTTTGACTTGTGAACTGCTCAATAGCATAATCTAAAAAAAAAAAAACACAAATATAATCTTTACCCATCTTATTTAGTGACACATAGTGGTTACTTTAGGTCAGGGATGCTAAGCGGCCGCGGGAACACTGCGCTGATTCTGACAGGGACGCTCGCGGGAGCACTACTCTACTTCTGACTGCCTATGCGAAGTATGCTGGCCGCGGGAACACTACGCTGATTCTGACAGGGATGCTACGCTGGCGACGTAACTGCCACAGTGAAACTACACAAGTACCAAAGTTAGCATATGATCCTGACCGGCGGTTGGGATGGGACACCTGATCATGGAGAGATCGGACAGGCGGCAGCTTTCTCACCAGCTCAGCACATGGCACTGAGCAGTGTCAGTGCGAGGAGTGGGACCCGTACTCCTACAACAGTCTACCACTTTATAATCCAGCCTATTTGTATTGCTATTGTTCCCAGTTATAAAACAATAGAATATGCTGGTGCTACATAAAAACCTAATTAAATATAGCAGTGCAATAACTATTTAGAAGAGTATAGACTACTAGTAAGCCCTCTTGAAGTTTATAATCCCATCTCTTTGAGTGTTAATGAGTTTGAATATGTGAAGCACAGCCAGGAGGATTCTCATTGTGCCGGGAAGTTGGAAGAAGTCTGTCCACTTTCAGTTTTTTTTGGCATATTTGTGTTTGCAGTACAGGCAAATTATTAATATTAGATATTTTTAATTTCTGCAGGCATTTTGGAATTGGGTAGAAAATTATCCTGATGAATTTACAAAGTTGTACCAGAGACCTCAGACCGACATGGCAGGTAGGTTTTTCCCCCTTCATTGTGTTGGAAATTAATTCAAAGATTACAGTGCAATTAACAGTCCAAGCTATGTGCACACAGTGGAGAGCGTACCATACACCAGGTTTATATTGACATGATTGTGTACTGTGAAGCACATGCTATACACATTTATTATGACTTTTTATTTATTTGTGTTTTATGGAGAAAACAGTATATGAATATTTTGCGGGTACATTTTTCTACAGTGGAAAATCTGAGAACAATATATAAATAGACTTAAGCTGTTGCTGACTTTTTTTTACATTTGTGCATTTTCTCACTTGCAATTACTTCAGACATATTCAGCGTCCCCTCGCGGGGCTCGCCACGCTTCGGGCACGTGGCTTGCTGCACTCGCCACACTATATAGAATCCACTCCACGCCGAAGTGGATAGTGGGGGTATGAAAAGGTTGGAGGATGCGTACCGCCGCCCCTCGCTGCGCTCGCCGCGCTTCGGGTTGCCGTTCATCATGGGGGGGGGGGCATTTGACATAGAAATGACCCATCAGGATGGGTATACAATCAAAAATTGGGAATGGGGGGCCATTTAACATTGGACCGCATTGTATGCCATTTTGGCATGGAAGTCACCAATTCAGTTCACCAGTACTGGGGGTGGGGTTTGTCATGTAGCTTGAAGCAATTTTCCCTTTTAGATCTCCTGATTGGAGGTGTTCCGCTTTAAGGGGTAGTATACCCTGGAAGAGGTGGCGATCCTCCAACGTGACCATATTCCTCTGTATTTTCAATGCGTCCCTGTCTCTTTTTGGTGGGAGGCCCAATATGGCTTTAGGGAGGTGGCGTGCCTCCTAGTTTATATTTAGCACAGGCAATGGTGATGGTCCCGGAACTGGTGAGGTTGGTTGTTGTCAAAGTGAATCCTGCTCCTATAGGTCGGATGTTATGTTGAGGGAAATAGAGGTGGCTATCTGATCCAAAAGTGATGATAAAATTGGCACTCCAGCAGTGGCTCCTACGCGTTTTGCCGCTCTAGGCAGCTTTTCCAAGGGTCATTTTTCCAAGAAGAATTCTTAGTCAAATTTCAGTAAACTCTTACAATAAATAAGGAGTTTATTTGACGTTGTTAGTTTTTGTTTATAATCCTTTTTTGTCTTGGAGTATTCGTGGAACAGCTGTGTGGCACTGGTTCCTGTTTCTCTGTGCATACTATTACAACTTTCTGCCTATTCCATACCTCCATGTTTTCTCCACGCATTAGGCTTCCTATTTGGAGGTCCTTTTGTTAATGTATGCAGTGTTACCCAAATCGAATGACAAACCATTTAGAGCCTATATATCAGTGCCAGCCCTTGTACCCATTGTTAAGATCTGCACAGTCCCACAGATGGATTACAAGGAAGGACTTTTACATTGAGTACAAAATCCAGTTTTTACCCTACAGATACCAAACATAGACCTCTACAAACTTCCTTTATGTAGTTCCTGAACATTTTCTTAATAATGGCTACTTTAAAAAGTTGTCAGTTTATCAGAGATTTAGCTGGGCACACATTAGATGATATGTACCCATTGCGATATCAGGAGTGATGGGACCTTGCATCATGTGTATACAAATTTGACAATGCCAGGCGGAGGATGGTTCGGGGGAGCTGCATTTCGCAGCATGGCTCTCACTATAACCTCCTACATGGACATATGACAGAGGACATCGCTTTGAGTGACCATTGTTCACAATGTATTGCGTGCACATTATATGATTTGCACAAAAATATTGTCCATGATGGTTGTTCTAGTGCATATCGTTTAACATAGTCAACTTAACCTTACCTATTTGCAACCCAATTTTTCACACCCTCCTCGTCCACCCCGTCTGTCTACCACTCCATTCTTAATACCTAACCTTCCTGCAGCCTAATGTTAATCACCCCCACCCCCCAATCTCTTCTCTTTTCACTCACTCTATATTTTGGTACACTATATAGTGAACCATGTTTCTATTGTTGAATGGAGTAAATGTGTAACAGGTTCATTTTTTTTGTATTCTTCTGTTGCAGACTGTGCGGAGAAACTGTTTGATCTTGTGGATAGTTTTGCTGAAAGCAACAAGCGAAAAGTAGCAGTGTGGCCTTTGCAGATCATTTTGCTTGTTCTGTGCCCTGAAATTATCCAGGATATTTCGAAGGAAGTTGTAGAAGAAAACAAGATGAACAAGGTGACCAAACCAAAAAATGCTGTATATTTCTTGTTAATCTTCCTCTTTCTAAATGTAAATATCCATTTATGCAGTTAACCTCTTAAACGCCATATAACAATCACACTTCTGGTAATATGAACCTGCTGTGTGTATTGATTAAGAAAAACAGAAAGGATGGGAGCGCACTGGTTTGATCCGTTTTAGTTTATTCAATATCATATCACATATAAAACATGAAAAATCAGCACAATAACATAAATTTATACTAAAAGGCAAATAAGGTATAAAAGCATGAAATGCAAATATAAACACCAATATATTATATGCCCTCAATTTTAAATAATTAGTTGATCAGTAGTGTTGGTTAGTATTTACTTCCAAATGGCCTTATTGATCCTGGGAATCAATCCTTAAAGGTAGTTGATTGCTTGGATTCCACAATCATGAAATATTAAGTATGGACGTTAAGTTCCTTGGTGTATATATTTGCATTTCATATTTTTATACCTTATTTGCTTTTTAGCATACATTTATTTTATTGTGCTGATTTTTCATGTTTTATATGTGATATGATATTGACTGAACCTAATACAGATCAAACCAGTGTGCTCCCATCCTTTCTTTTTTTCTTTCTTTCCTTTAGTATCTTTATACTAATGGGAGCAGCATATTAATTGCTAATACTGTGGGATTATATTAATTAACTATACACAGTTGAAATTGCGCCCAATATACTTGGTGGTATATTTCTGTGTATTGATTAAATTTGAGGAGACAATTTACAAATTAAGCTGTCAAACTATATTTCTCTTTCAATGGTCCTGGTGACACAGCTCAACACTGGGATGTAGGAGGGTCCGAAGGAGCCAGGCACCTATCCTAAAGTTTTAGAGGGTAGGCTCCTCCCCTACTGCATCCCTGGACTCTTCAGTTCGTGTTAGGTGCCCACTGGAGTGGGTGCTATTCTAAAGGGCTGCAGGAGCAGCCGAAGAATTAGAGTAGTTAGGGGATTTTTATTATTTTATTAACTTTTACCCTAGCTAGGTAGGCACAGTGTGAGGATTCTCATAGTGAATCCTCACACTGCTTGCGCAGCAGGAGCTGACAGAAGCGCGTCCTGTCAGCTCACTGTGCACAGGGGAGACACTGTCTGGTCTCCCTGTGCAGCGCTTATAGCCTTTTCTAAAAGGCTGCCTGGGCTCCGGAGTACCCTGAAACCGGCTCCACGTTTAGGTGGGGATCATGGGGGACAGGCGCTCCGTGATGGCGGCGGCCATTTTATGCGGAGCTTACACGCTGAGCTCCTAGATGAGAGGACAGCAGCGTTGTGACAGGCATGTTCCAAGTGATCCCCATTTGAGGGGGAGACACTGGAACTAGGAAATCCTACCTAAGGAGCGGCTTGCTGGGGGTGGTTGGCGCCAAAAGGTCACGGACCCCGCAGCAGCAGGGACCTGTGGTCTCTTCCTTCACTCTGACTTTGGCGCCTTTCAGAACGCTTGCAGCGGAGCTGAGCTGGCTTACTGATCCTGGCAGAGTGACTTGGATTTCCTGGGCATCGCTTCCCCGCAGTTGAAACCAACAGACAGATAAGTGACTGGGTGCATTGCTCTGTATAAACGCTTGTACATTGTTTGCACTGTGTATACTGATAGATATACATTTATCACTTGCATCATGTCTGAGCATCAGGCTGTGGTTTTGGGGGAGGGAGCCCTTAATGCACTGAGCGCGTGCAATGTTTGCACACAAAAATTTGTCCCTGAGCAGATGGCCAAGGGGGGCTTATGTATTACTTGCGCTGATGTGAGACCCATGGGCAGTGATCCCCATAGGGCAGAGCATATGGAACCTGCGTGGGCCAGGGCCCTAGGCAGGTCAGTAAACGCTTTGGTGCAGCTTTTGGACAGGCAGAGTGATGGGCTGGTAGAATCACAGAGACCTATGCCATCATCTCAGCAGTCGTCTGGCTCCTTGCCTCTTACCCAGGCAGATCCTGCACTTATCCAGGTGATGCAGGATACTGCAAAAGGCATTAACAGGTTCAGTGAAATGCTGGACAAAATGGATGATGTGGCAGGGACCCCTAGAAGGTCTTATGCTTTAACTACTGTGGTAGATGAAGAGGAAGGAGAGTATACTGACATCCCCTGGGATCAGGGTGATGATTTGGAAGAGAACTCTGCTGCTGGTATAGAGGATCTCATTGTAGCTGTGAAGCAGGCTTTAAAGCTGACTGTGGAGGATAAGACTCCTGTTAAAGGTGTTTTTAAGCGACAGCGGAAGGAGGCTGTTACTTTTCCTTCAGATGAGGGGTTACAGGAATTGTTAGAAGGGGCTTGGAAAACTCCTGATAAGAGGCTTCAGATGCCAAAACGATTCCTTAATCTGTACCCCATGCCAGAGTCTCATGCGGAGCTCTGGGAAAGGGTCCCAGTTGTGGACGCTTCAGTGGCACGTTTGTCCAAGGCTACTGTATTACCAGTACAAGGCGGTGCAGCTTTTAAAGATTCTGTGGATAAAAAGCTGGAGGGAAACCTCAAGGCTATCTTTGAAGGGGTGGGGTTTACCTTACGACCCCTTATTGCTTCAGCCTGGGTTTCTAAGGCCATGATAGAGTGGGCTGGTGAATTATGCACCATGCTGCAGGCTGACCCGGGTGCATTACTGCTTGCAGAAAAGATTAAGGCAGCAGCAGAATATGCAGTTGAAGCAGAGGAGGAAGCTATTAAAATGGCAACCAGAGTGTCCACAGTCTCCATTAATGCCAGGAGAGTGCTTTGGCTTAAAGCCTGGGAAGCAGACAATGAGTCCAAGAAGGCTCTGGAAACATTAGCCTTCAAAGGAAAGGTACTCTTTGGTACCGAATTAGAGGAGATTATAAAACAGGCCACAGGCGGCAAAAGTACATTCCTGCCGGCCTCCTCAGCAAAGCAGACATCCAGATTTTCTGCTTTTAAGCCGTCCTTTCGGCCCTAGAGGTGGTGCGTCCTTTCGAGGACAGTCTTTCAGGGGAAGGTTTCAGCCCTCTAGAGGCAAGACACAAAAGTCAAAATTTGGCTCATTTCACAAGAAGCCTGCCAATAAAGGAGAGGATAAACCCTCTGCATGACTGTCAGGGGCTTTGCCCGACAGTGACAAAAGTGGGCGGGCGTCTCACACACTTCAGGGACGCTTGGGCTTCTCTAGGCCAGGATGCCTGGGTGCTAGACATCATAACACAGGGTTACAAAATCCCTTTCAGAGGGCCACCTCCGAAGAGGTTCATTCCCACATCCTTACCAAAGGAGGCACGGCTGCGTACAGCTCTTGTGAGAGCAGCGCACTCCCTTTTGGAAAAAGGGGTGGTTACACTAGTCCCCAAGACAGAGTGGAAGAAAGGCTTTTACTCCACGCTGTTCCTGGTGCCCAAACCAGACGGGTCTTTCAGACCAATACTAAATTTGAAGTCTCTAAATGTTCATTTATGGGTAGACCATTTCAAAATGGAGTCTCTACGGTCAGTACTCCTGAGTCTGGACCAGGGAGAATTTTTGGCGTCCATGGATGTCCAGGACGCATATTTGCACGTTCCTATACACCCGGAGCATCAGACCTTGTTGAGGTTTGCCATAGGAGACCTGCATTTACAATTCCGGGCGTTACCCTTTGGGCTAGCAACCGCGCCAAGGGTATTCACAAAGATAATGTCAGTAATGGCGGCGGTGCTGAGGCTCAGGGGAATCACAGTAATACCCTATTTGGACGATCTCCTGTTCAAAGCAGAGTCAGCAGCCATGCTGCAGAGTCACTTGGCAGAGGCCATCAGTTTTTTGCAGGCTCACGGCTGGATTTTAAATTTGCAAAAATCTCAGTTGGTACCGTCACAAAGACTCCAATTCTTGGGAGTCATACTGGACACCCATCTTCATCGGGTATTCCTCCCGGAGGTAAAGGCCAGGGATCTGGTCACCCTAGTCCAGGAGATTCTCAGGGCTCAGAGCATTTCAGTATGGAGGTGCCTCAAGCTCCTGGGGAAGATGGTGGCGTCATTCGAGACGCTTCAATTTGCCAGGTTCCACTCTCGGAGGTTCCAATGGAACATTTTGTCAGCCTGGTCAGGAAACACTTTGACCATGAAATCCGAGATGATAGTGCTGTCTTCGGACACCCGAGAATCCTTGAAATGGTGGACAGAAGTAGATTCCCTTCAGTGGGGTCGGTCATTACAGACCTGGGACTGGTTGATAGTAACTACCGACGCCAGTCTCAGGGGCTGGGGGGCAATAGCCCTGGATCTCAGGCTTCAGGGCCTGTGGACGGCAGAGGAATCAGCGTTACCAATCAACATCTTGGAGCTGAGAGCTGTCTGGAAAGTGATTTCCTTGGCGGGAGACAGGTTACAGAACCTCCCTTTGAGGATTCAGACCGACAATGCCACAGCTGTGGCGTATCTGAATCACCAGGGAGGTACACGCAGCAGATTGGCCATGTGGGAGGTATCCAGAATCTTCCTATGGGCGGAACAGAATGTTCCAGCTGTATCGGCTATATTCATCCCAGGAATAGAGAATATAGAAGCCGACTTCCTGAGCAGGGAGGAGCTCAAGGAAGGGGAATGGAGCTTACACCCTCAGGTGTTTCAACAAATCACTTCGATGTGGGGAACTCCGGATGTGGACCTGATGGCATCCAGGATCAACCGTCAAGTGCCCAGGTTCTATGCCAGAACAAGGGATCCACTAGCGGAGGCAGTGGATGCCATGACTATTCACTGGCAGGGAGATCTCCTTTATGCATTCCCACCAGTACCAATGTTACCGAGACTTCTGAAGAAAATACAGGGGCAGAAGGTTCCAGTGATCTTAGTGGCCCCAGATTGGCCAAGGAGATCCTGGTACTCGAGGCTTCAGAGGTTGTCTGTGGACTCATGGCGTCTACCTCTGAGACCAGACCTTCTAAGACAAGGCCCGTTCAATCACCTGGATTCAGATCGATTGATTTTGACGGCCTGGCTATTGAAACCACCATTTTGAAAAGAAAAGGGTTTTCTGAGGCAGTAGTACAGACGATGATAAAAGCCAGAAAAGCTGTATCTTCGGCAAATTATTATAGAGTCTGGAAGACTTACTTTCGATGGTGTGAGAGAAGAAAGGCTCATACATCTCATTTTAAGCTATCAAGAATGATGGAATTTTTACAAGATGGTTTTTCATCGGGCCTAAGCCTTCAGTCACTGAAGGTACAGATTTCGGCCTTGTCCATCTTTTTCCAGAAAAAGATAGCCATTTTGCCGGAAATTCAAACCTTTTTACAAGGAGTATCCAGGTTGAAACCTCCATACAAGCAACCAGTAGCACCTTGGGATCTATCACTGGTTTTGGAATGCCTTCAAAAGGCACCTTTTGAACCTTTAAGGTCGGCTGACTTTAAGTTTCTCACGTGGAAGCTAGTGTTTTTGTTAGCAGTAGCATCTGCTAAAAGAGTTTCAGAATTGGGAGCTTTGTCATGTAAATCTCCCTTCTTAATTTTTCATGATGACAGGGCTGTTTTAAGAACGGTGCCTCAGTTTTTACCGAAGGTGGTATCTACCTTCCATTTAAATCAGGAGATAGTTCTACCTGTGTTTCAACCCCCAGAGGGTTCTAAGAAAAGGGACAAGTTGAGAACTTTGGATGTTGTGCGTGCCTTACGCATATATGTGGACAGAGTGAAGAGTGTCAGGAAGACTGACACATTGTTGGTATTGTACGACGTACACAAAATTGGTTGGCCTGCATCTAAGCAGACTATTGCTAGGTGGTTGCGGTCTGTGATAGCCTTTGCATACACCAAAGTGGGTAGACCAGTACCGGCCAAAATAAATGCGCATACCACCAGGTCAGTTGCCACCTCTTGGGCGGTTCGACATGGGGCCACAGCTGAGCAGGTTTGCAGAGCTGCCACTTGGTCATCTGTTCACACATTTGCCAAATTCTATAGATTCCATGAGTTTGCGTCGGAGGACGCATCATTCGGGCGAGCAGTGCTGAGAGCTGCAGACCTGAGCGTACCCTCCCAAAGGACCGGCTCTGGAACGTCCCAGTGTTGAGCTGTGTCACCAGGACCATTGAAAGAGAAAAAGGGATTTTTGTAAGAACTTACCGTTCGAATCCCTTTCTCTGATATGGTCCTGGTGACACAGCGATCCCTCCCTTACGCTCAGTAAGTATGCCAGAAGTTTCATGATGTTCATGTTAAAATGGTTAAAAGTTAACAGTTTTCTGTTATAAAATGTGCATATAATATGTGCAGGCGTTTGTACTGAGTTATGTATTCCAGTGGCTTTGAAAGATTGAACTGAAGAGTCCAGGGATGCAGTAGGGGAGGAGCCTACCCTCTAAAACTTTAGGATAGGTGCCTGGCTCCTTCGGACCCTCCTACATCCCAGTGTTGAGCTGTGTCACCAGGACCATATCAGAGAAAGGGATTCGAACGGTAAGTTCTTACAAAAATCCCTTTATGTGTATGGATATGTATATATGAAGACGGTATTGCTTCAGGCATTGGTAACGAACATTAAAACATGCATCATTACGAGCTTAGAAAACATATCAGTAAGGAATTAAGCTGATTTTGCTGCATTTTATCTGATTCTGACGGATCAAGCCAAGACATCGGGTGAAAAGTTGAAAGATTCGATGTGTTTGACATCTGAACCGTGTGCATCAGAGTTGGAGATCAGGACTGCTTGTACATCCGACCTCCGACATGGACAGCCTCCAGGCAGCAGGGAATGGGTCTGCATGCGGACTCCTAAAACTCTATACACTATTAGGTGCATTTTTAGTGCAGCATCTATCACGCACTCACCAAGGCTTTTCACTAAACAGCAAATTAATTAATCCTCAAAACGGAAATACGTACGACATCAGGTCTGGTCGACGTTTTGGCCACAGAACGTGGCCTTAACCCTACACAATAAAAAAATGGGGAAAAATGAATTCAATGTGGCCTATTGGTTTCAAAAGTGTTCTGACAGAGCCATCTATAAGAGCAGGCATTCCCAACCACGGTCCTCAAGGCACACCAACAGTGCAGGTTTTGTAGATATCCAGGCTAGAGCACAGGTGACTTAATTAGTATCTGAGGGATTCTGATTAAACCATCTGTGCTGAAGCCTGGATATCGCATGTATTAGAGAATAGCTTACATTTGGTTAATGAAAGTGTTGATGTAGTCAGTCACAGATTGTGGTATAAAAATAACTTTATTTTTCTGTGGGTTTTAGAAATTGTTTCTTGAAAATCTCAGGAAAGCTTTAACTGGGCATGGCGTCGGAAAACCACTGACGGAGAGTGCTGCAATTGCTTGTGTCAAGTTGTGCAAAGCATCCACGTATGTGAACTGGGAGGATAATTCTGTCATATTCCACCTTGTCCAGTCATTAGTCATTGACTTGAAGGTGAGTGCAGCAGCACTTTTCCAGCACTTTTCCACTTGTTAACATTTGAATGTTGTTTAAAAAAAAAAAAAAAAATACATATGATAACTTCTTGGCAGACCTGTCGACATGTTTTAATAATTATATGCTTAGCTAATATGAGAATTTATAAGTATTTTTCATTTGTAGAGACGTTTTGGTCCTATATACATAGTTAGGCTCTTATATATAATATCAATTTAAAAACTACCAGCTGCTTGTAATTGACAAGAGTATACACGTTTTCAAACAAGGGGGCAGATGTATTAAGCCTGGTGAAGAGATAAAATGGAGATAAAGTGGAAGGAGATAACGCACCAGCCAATCAGCTGTGTTTGAAATATGACAGTTGCGAGTTGATTGGCTGGTGCGTTATCTCCTTCCACTTTATCTCTTCACCAGGCTTAATACATCTGCCTCATGGTGAGGTATTATTTTTATATTGATAATCCATTGTTTTCCAGTTGAATGTATAACTCTGAATAAATGGCTTCAGTTCTAAATATTCCTCTTTTCCCATCTGGGGACACTACATGACTACCTCTGAGAGTGTGTGCTTTTGCACCTCTAGTAGCACCTCAGTCATCTTTTTGTGCTTAAAGGGGTATACTCACAAGGCGATTTCAGCCTGATTTCTAAAGGTGGCCTTTACACAGTACAATTGTTGGGTGCGATGATATGCGCGCTCCCGTCACACATCTCATCACACAGCTCAAAAATTATGTGCTGCACATACTTTTTGTACTAGATCTCATCTCATTGCATTGCAAAACCTATGCAATGTGATTATTGTATACAATAATTGTACCGTGTATGGGCACAGTAAGGGATCTGACTAGATCGCTTAGAAATGGAGCTCTGATCGCTCTGTGTGTATAGCCCCAGGAGATGTGATGTCCCACACGTCGTCATCGCCTGCGGGGCTCTGTCTATAAATAAGTCAAATCGATGTGTGCTCAGCAATCGTGCTTAAGCCCGTCGTTCAGCAAGAGCCTGGTCGTCCCACGTGTATGGTGCTTAGTGAAGGCAAGTTTTTCCTTTTTCCTAGGTGTGTGTTGGGTTTTATTTTCATTTATTAAAATAAATATATTGTCAGTGCTTGACATCTATTTACAAATGGCACACACTGACAGAGTGGGAGTAGATAGAATGGGCTGGTGTGAGCCCTGTGTCCCACTCTATATTCAGTGGCTGGAGTGCCACAAACAAGAAGTTGTTCCCTGGGGCTCTACCACTGCCAGAGCACACATTTCAGGAGGGGCCAGGTCAGGATATTAGATCTGGGTAGCGACCCTTTCACTGGGGGATCTGGCACTCTGCATCTTTTAGACCACACGGACAGGTCTCTATAGGTGCTCCCTAGTGCAGAAAAAAGATGCTTTGCAATCAGGTCTGAATTCTGAAATCTGTTTCCAGTTCAGGAGTAATTGTTCAAGTTCCCTTACAGCAACAGGGTCTGGGGTTTTATTCCAGTCTTTCTCTTTCTGCAAAATACTCAACCTGTAATCCTTACCTTATTACCAGAAGTTTAAAATCGAGTCAGTGCACTTTGGTCATTAATGCCATGGAAGCCAGCTTTTTTTTTAATGTGTTTTTCCCATTGACATCAAGGGTGATTTCCTATTTAAATGGCGAGGTCATCCTCATCTTCTGCAATTTGTCATGGGACACTGGCAATTCCAGGCCTTGCCTTTTTGAGTCTCTCCACAGCACCCAGGGTGTTCACAAAGATCATAGACCATATGCTCTCACTGCAGAGGCATGCCGGCATCATCTAATTTTTCCACGTCCCTTCTACAGCATCTTCATTTGACCTTTTTCTTTTTCTTGCATATCATAACCTTTCCCAAATCCAAAATGCTCCCAACTCAAAGGATGTTTTTTTTCTCTTTTCGACGCCCAGTGTCAGTGAATCTGCAAACCAGAGTGAGGTCACTTCTGCAATTGTCACACATTTCTGTACTCCGGTTCATGCAACTATTAGGAAAAATGGTGGTGAACTTTGAGGCAGTCCCTTTATTGCAGTTTTCTAACCTGGATGTTTCAGAACCAAAGGAGGATTCCACTCTAGTTCATCCAGGAGAATGGGATCTTGACCAGAAGGTTTATGGATCTCGTGTCAATGTGGGGAAGACCAGACATAGATCCTTATGGCCTCTCACTTGAAAAAGAAAGTTTCACAGTATGGTGCTAGTCTGCATTTCTTATGGACGCCATGACCGCTCCTTGGAGTTTTCATCTAGGATATCTTTTTCCACATCTGTCAATAATTTCATTGGGTCCTTCAACGAATTTAGCATGTTGGCTGAGATCTGTACAGTCTACCTTTGTGACCAGATTTCCTTCATCTTGGTCAATGTCTGCACCCCAATTTTCATCAGTTGGCTTTGACGGCATGGCTCTTGAAACTCATATACTAATTGGGAAATGGTGTCTTCCAAATACGTTGGCAGTACAGAACCTGGTGTGTACATCTGCCATAGGTGGATTTTCGAATTACACGCCTATTGTTCTTTTTCCAGGATGGGTTATCAAAAGGCCTTAGTGTGTCATGCCTTAAGAGGCAGGTTTACCACGAAAGTTAGTTTGGTATTTATATGTTAGTTGGGTGCCCACTAAGCTATTTGCTTAGTTTTAAGCGTCCCTTCGCAAGGCTCGCCGCGCTTCCGGCATGGTGGCTCGCTGCGCTCGCCACACTATATAAAATAAACTCCGTGCCGACATGGATAGTGGGGGTATGAGCGTACTAACTATAGTGGGTGCCCAACTACCATATAAGTAACGTTAGTTATGACCTACCTTCACTGTGTCCTTTGTATACTGCCTCCTTATATTCCTCCTGTTCCACCTTGGGCCTTGAATTTGGTGTTCTTCCAAAAGGCACCTTTTGAACCGCTGGATTATGTGGCATTGTAGGTCCTCACTTTAAAGGTTGTATTTATATTGCCATGCATCTACAAGGCAGGTTTCTGAATTAGCTTCCCTTTCGTGCAAGACTCGACTGCTCATTTTCTATTCCCATAGGGGTCCAGAGGACATATCCACATTCCATCTTTACCAGATCACTGTCCTTCCGTTATTTCTGCTGGATTTATGCATTTATCTCAACCATTCTTCCTCTTCCATGTACAGACTCCTTATTGGAGTTGATTGTTGCTCCCACAGACGTGGATGGTGTTATCTAAAGGTGCTCACATGGTGCAATGTGCTCCGTGCATTTTCAAGTAGATTGCATCGCATCTTGTTCAAAACGCATGCAACTTAATACAACGGTGCATTTTGAACTAGATGATCTAGTTCAAAAAGTATGTGCTGCACATACTTTTTGCGATGTGTGCGGGAGATTGCATCGCAAGCACAACACACCATGTGGGCACCTTAAGGGTACTACTTGGTGGGTGACTTCTGCCATGCCTATTTGTCATCAGATGTGAAAACACCCCACCATGTATTTCACCAGCTACTTTCTATAAGATAGCACACAGGTATGCGGGGTGATACACCTGCAGCTATCAATTTTGACAGCTGCGTGTGTCGTTGCCCTATCTCCAAAGCAGGCACAGCAACGTCCCTGGCTTTGATGGGTGCCAGCTGCAGGTGAGATCTTGAGTCCAGGCAGGGAGATGCCCCATATATATAAAGTGAATGATTGCAATAAAATGTATTGTGCTCTAAATTATTTACACTGAAAACATGCATTTCTCTGCCTCTGTATTAATTAATATGTTCTTTGATTATACAGTAACTACTATACTTTATTTATCTTATTAGAATTTGCTCTTCAATCCCAGCAAACCCTTCTCTCGAGGGGCAGGAAACCAGAATGCAGATGTGGACCTTATGATTGATTGCTTAGTTTCTTGCTTTAGGATCAACCCTCACAACAACCAGCATTTCAAAGTATGCTAACCATGTTCCTTATGTGTGTCTCGTTATCCTGTCCTCCATTTTGTTTCTATTATCTGTCTGTCTTGTTCTTTCATCAGTAAATTCCTATTTACTTCTAATTTCATTATTGTAAAAATTGTACTTTATATTGCAAATGGCAGCCACTAGATGGCATATGGTTTTTGAGAACATGTACATGAAGTCCTGCCTACATATTTTACTTAGTGACACTTATTACATTATTTTGGTAAAGCTTCATATTTTTTTTTGTTCAAACTTTAATAAACCACTCTAAATATTGTGTTAAGTATATGTTTAATGTTTATGTAGTAGGTGAGGCTGAATGAAGACTTGCATCCATCTAGTTCAACCTATGTTTATAGTAGCATATCCCTTGTTGTATAGTATGTTCTGATATTTTAAAGATAGATTGTTACTTATTCGTACCCATGGATGTGTGGTGTGACACTGATATTACTGTGGTTGAAATGACACTGAAAAATTATTCTTTCATGTTCAGTTCAGGTGTACAAGTGTCCTCAGACCTAGACAGTTGGGCGACTAAAGGCTCTCATACAATGTGAGAATTGGGCACGATTATGGCGGACTGGGCTGAGAAATCGGTGAAATAGACCCAAATCAATGTGTATGACATCCGAAACGTGGTCCCATGTGCATTGGACAGCAGTCGGAGGTCAGATTGGCTGCATGTAAGATGTACATGCAGCCATCACCTACACTTCACAGGTGCTTTTTAGCACCTCTTCATGTTTCGCATCTGATGCGGTCCGTAGGTGGGTGCCAGTGGTGCTGCAATGCTTGCGCACACCCAGGAGGCGCTCCCCCGCTCTTAATCACTGGTGGGCAGGAGAATTAAAAAAAGAATGGGAGGCCTCTCGTTCATTTTAATTTTTTTTTATTCTGCAGCTTCCCGGGAGGGGTATTACATACAATAAATCTCATGATTTATTGCATGTAAAAATGCAATAAATGCAAAAAAAAAAGTGTCAAATCGTAGCTGAGCTCTTTTGGGGAGCTCAAGGGGAATTGTATATGACTTGTACATAGGAAAAGTGAGACTAGTGTATGGGGGCTTTTATACCTGCTATATTGTTATGGCAGTATTTAGTTTTTTTTCATGTGTGTGTGTGTTCAGTGAGACATAGATTATCCAGTATCAAAATATCATACTGCTAGGCAGTTAGGATGCAGCCATTGTATGCTTAGGTTGATCATCCATATGTAGTGTTCATTCTAGCACCCGCTTCCTTTGAAAACCCATGCAGTTCCTCTTCCCTGCCTGGGGTGTTGCGGTCTGATGTAGTGCTTCTAGCACAGTATGGTCTGTATATCAGCACTGATATGCAAACCAGACCTGTGCTAGAAACACCACAGTAGACAGCGACACCCCAGGCAGGGTACAGGAACTGCATGGGTTTACAAAGATAGCGGGTTCTAGAATGAACACTACAATGTACAGTATAACAGAATATGGGGGTTTTCAATCCCGGACAAATATTTCTCTGGGTTAAAAATCCAGCATTGGCGAAAACTGCATACATTGCTTCAAATTCCTGTGATTTTAACAAATTTGCTTCTGTTTTTGCCCAATTTTGTGTCCATTTTCACCTATGCTGAGTCGCCCAAACAAAAATTGAAATACATGGGAGAAAATGTATTAAAAAAAAAAAGGTGAAAAAACCCATGATCGAATACCGATAGATGAATCTGTGCCATTTTTTTTGTGGTGCAGAGGATAAAGTCGGATGCAGTGATAAGCTGGTTCAATGGGGCTCGTCTACCCACTTAACCCTTTGAGTGCCAACGTTGCTGTGAGAGATCCTCAAAATATCCATTGAAAATGCCAGTGACGCTCACAGCGACTGTTCTTTTTTTTTGGTGCAATATTTAACTAAACTTCAATTAATTTACTTGGCCGTTTTTGTATTTATTTACTAGTTAGCCCGCTCGAAGCAAACTCTTTGAAAGCTAGTTTGCTACCTTCTGTGTGACACTCTGTAACCTGCCAGTGAGAAATTTGAACCAGCTCAGTACTGCGCCATCCAGTCCACGAAAATGTATCAGGTGGTCAATCAGAAGCCCATGGTCCACAGTAAAGAATGCTGCAGAGAGATCCAGAAGGATTCAGATTGAACAGTTACCTCTATCTCTTGGCATCAGAAAATAATTTAGCACATACTGTATACCAGGGCTCTTTAATTGCTATGCCTTCTCCTGAATCCTGATTGAACAGGATTATACATATCATGAGTTATCATGTGGTTTTCCAGTTGATTCGCAAACCACTTTCTCAATAACCTTTCCTAGAAAAGGAAGGTTTTATACCGGTCTGAAGTTTGTCATGCAGTCGGGATCTAAATTAGGTTTTTTAAGAAGAGGTATATCAATTGCTTCCATCCTTTTACTGCTTGTCATGGGTGAAAATGGAACCTAGCAATGGTGTTAATGTGCTTTGCACTCGCCAACTATGGAGCTCTGAAACGGCTTTCTCTTCCTAAAAGGCCGCCTTGCTCTTGTTACCAAGCTGTTGAGATGCAGTTGTTTTGTCCTACTATTCCCTGGAACTGTTTCAATAAGTAACCTACTTAATGTCATTAATACCTTCTTTGATATTTAGGCAACCAGAGCAGGTACTAATAATATCAATAATAATAATATAGATTATTTTGTTATTGCCACAAGGATAAAAGTCTTAACCCATTCAGTGGTGTTTTTATTTTTTATTTTTTTTAGGGAGCACTCCCCACTGGGCAACTTCTTTGGGAGCACTCCCTAAAAAAAACCCACCACTGTGACTCCCGGGTCCGGGCAGCCACTGATCAGCCCTGTTCCAGGCAACCCGGCTGTGTGCGGCGTGATGTTAAAAGGTCACCTTGCAAGGAGGCGGGGCCGGGCACCTGGAGCCGGGGAGCAGCTGAAGCTGAGCTCAGCGGTGATGTCCGGCACTAAACAGCATCGACCCTGGTACTTCTGAGAATTTTCCAGGTTTTCCAGTCTGAGCACTGGAGCACAGGACGGAAAATTCCCGGGAGTACCAGTGAAGGGGTTAAGGTTCCGGGACAGTAGGGAGATATATTAGCAATTGGTCACTTTTTATGCGATTGCTGTGATAAAACACACAAAATGCATCCAAGATGCACTTTATTTGACATCTGGTCCGATGCCATGTGCAGTACCGTGCACATTGCATCGGAGCCTGAGGATCACTCGGGCTGCAGTGGAGATAACATATCTAAGCCAAACAGGCCTGGCTGGAATTACATATAATACATGGTAAGCTGCCGGAAGGCACAAGGGTGATTGAGTATTTTGTTGTTTTTGTTTTTTCCATGTTTAAATTTTCAAACGTCAGTTTATGCAAAATCAACAAACATACATATTGGACAGTACAATGCATCTGCATGTACAGTCCCTTTACTACAGTATACTGTGGAACTGATCATTGTATATAACACATGACTATGTTCTAACATGATTTTACAACTGTTGCTTAGTTTTCCTGGTTCATTCCAATTAAAGTTCCTCTAGAACTCCTCTAGTTTCCTCTAGTTTGTTGTCTGAATTTGTGCTTAATATTTTTTTATATGAACATATCCTTTTGGTGCATTTTATATTCTCTGAACTTTTAGTAAATAATTGTTTTCTTGTCTTGTCTTTGGTTGATAGATCTGCCTGGCACCACCCTCGCCTTCAACATTTCATTATGTGCTGGTAAACTCACTGCACAGAATTATCACAAATGTAAGTTTTTCACCGGTCGTTGCAGAAATGAAACCAAAGGCTATTGTTGGAGTTCAATCCAATAACCTGAGAAAGGGGGGTTTTACCGTTACAGTGGTGTATTAACACCAGCCTGTGTTGTGTCCCAATCTCACTCTGGACTGGCGCTTTGAAGTGTCATATGGCTGCACATGTGATATGATTAAGTCGTGGTTAATTGGAGGGACTCCTTGGTGTGAATTTCCTGTTACCTGATGCCTTAGGTCATGGGTCTTCAACCTGTGGCCCTCCAGATGTTGTGGAACTACATGTCCCTTTATGCCCTGACAGTTTTGGCATGCTCTTATAGGAAAAAATGTGGCAATACATGTTGGAACATGTAGTTTCACAACATCTGGAGGGCCACAGTTTGAAGACCAATGCCTTAGATTATTAGGAAATACAGGTCCTACAGTGCATTTATGGTCCTCCATTAGGTTCTTTCAATTGGGTCTGGGAGCTCCCACGTTCGTAGCTTTGCAGGGACTGAGAAGCAGTGTGGACTGCTGACTTCAGTTTCCACCTTGGCCTGTAGTTCTGTCCAATAGCAAGGGATTCCCAATGTCAGGTGGTTGTCATTTCAGAGTGCGTGCGTAGCGTCACCTCTTTTACTTTGATCTTGAAAATGTATTTAGTTTAATAAAACACACTGACCACAACCGGAAACCATCTGGAAAAATCCTCCTTTGGCTGTTAGTAGGAAGAATCTGTCCAAAAGTAGCCAATGACTTTCCACCACTGCTTGGACTTGTACCCCCTAATAATTTATGTAACTTTTTATTCTTTTTTTTTTTTTTCCATATTTGTGCCATACTTGCTGCAACATGATTCTAATTCTTGAAACCTCATTGAGACTAAAATAAAATATGGCATGGGGTGGGTGTGTTTAATTACTAGGTCTTGCAATGTCAGATGATATAAGCTACATGTGCATATGATTTCTCATGTCGAACTCAAATGTGTAGTCTTATCCTCTGGAGACTGTACTTTTTTGGAGTAAATGAAAGTGTATTGCTGCTTTTGTGAAACCTTTTCATTAAATATACTACTCCTATTTTGCAGCAGTGCCAACTGGAATTCTGTCTCCTGCAGTATCCATAGCCGCATTAATTATGTCACTGTAAAGAAGCTTTTAGCGTAATAGGAGATGACAGGAAGTAATCTTGCCAAATGCACAGATGGTTTTACAGCCAGTGTGCTCCAACCAATGTATTCAATGCCACCGACTCAGCAGTCTGTTATCGGTCACCAATGACACATATCCTCTGCTACCTAACACCTTTACAAGATTGGGATTTCAATTGAGATTTTCTTCCTAGCCATTCAAATAAAAATAACACTTGATTAGGCTAATATCTGGTTTTATCTCTTTTGAAAATAATTAACATTACTTATTAAAGACTAATGTGAGCTTGGTTATAAATGTAAATACGTTAAATCTGCTTTACAATTGATTTATGTAAAATACAAATTTAAATACTTCACCTGTGGCAAAAGGTGTGCTTTGACTACCCATGTATGGGTAGATTAAAGTCAAATGTGGCTATACATGGGGGCCTATTTGGAAAGAGCCTATGGGTCAGAATAATTGCAGTTATAGTGTTCATTCTAGCACCCGCTATCTTTGAAAACCCATGCGGTTCCTGTTCCCTGCCTGGGGTGTCGCTGTCTGCTGTAGTGTTTCTAGCACAGGTCTGGTTTGCATATCAGTGTTGATGGTACAGACCACACTGTGCTAGAAGCACTACAGCAGACAGTGACACCCCAGGCAGGGAAGAGGAACTGCATGGGTTTTCAAAGATAGCGGGCGCTAGAATGAACACTACAGTTAGCTGGGTAAACACTTAAGGCCAGATGCAATCTGTCCAGTTTTTGTAGCCAATCCTGTCCAACAGTAAGACAAGTGTAAGCTTGCATGCAGGGCCCTCCTACCATTTTGCCTGTCTAACTACTCAGTTGGTTTTATACCCATTTCCAATCAATTGGAAACAAGAGATTAGGATTTGAGGCAGGGGGCAAATAGTTACATAAAACATATGCTCTTATCATTATATGGCTGCAGTTATTACAGTAAGTGCCTTTTTTTTTTAGAGTAGACAAACATTTTTGTTTTGCAAATGTACTGATTTTGCACTGCCACTTCTGTGAGAATAGTGTGGTATATTCATCATGTGTACCTTTTTATTTAATGGCTTGCTGTGAAAGCTCTGTTACATTACAGACTAGAAGCTTATTGAGAGATGACCTTCCATCTATTTTTACTGCTTTACCTTCTAGGGTAGTACAAGTAAACTAAGCAGTTCCTCCAATGCCGGTCTCTGACTTGTTAGGACTCTTTACTTAAGTATTCACTTCTAAACTATTGGGTTGTGCCACTGTAATTATGTTGAGCCACATTTCCCATCCTTTTTAATGTGCCCTTAGGAACATCCTACCGTATATTGCATTATGATAATGGAAACCTGAGCAGTTTTATTGTAGTCCAACAGAGAACTGGGTGTAGTACTCCTTCAAGTGGAAAACCCATTCTTAAAACATATTGGAAATTCTATAACTTGCATCTGAGCAAAAGTTCCTAGATAATCATTTGCCAGAAAATGAACAGGTTCTTTTTACAGTGACAGGGTAAATAAGCTCTCCAATTGCATTTTTGTTTTGTAATCTTCACCTCTGTTTTATTTTTGTAGTCTGCCCTAGATTGGTGGCCCACAATTGATGCCGTGTATTGCTACTCAGGAGAACTCCGCAGCATGTTTGCTGAAACGCTCAAAATTGTCATGCAGTTACATACAGCAATCCGTCTGACGCCGGTAAAGTCTGCAGTCTATTTTTGTATGGCTTTTGTTCTTTCCCCTTCATTGCATATTCAGTGTGTCCATCTCATTTCTTTCTGTTTAGTTCATATTTATAGAAAAGACCCATAGGTCCATAAGTTATTTCTAGAGCAACAGAGACCCCCTTCATGCTTTAAATTAAAAAAAAAATTGGATTTAGGTTTTAAATTAAAGTAGTTTTAACTTACTTTATTTGTATGTGTTTGTAAAGTAACAACATTTTAGTAGCTAAACAACGTAAGTTTTTGAGAAGGCATTAGTGTATAGTACAGCTGAATAAAAGTGACTTTCAGCAACTTCAATTGGTTATTGTTCTTCACTGTGAGTGACACTGCCCATTTGTTATATATACAAATCGTATGATCTAATGAAAAATCATCTGGATTGCTGATTTTGACAGTTTTCATGAATTTACAGGTTGCTAGGCAATTTGTCAACCCCCCTCACACAAACACACAGATTGAGCCGATGTCGTCATGTTAGGGTCGCTAGTATTTAATAAGAAGACTCGGAACAGTTTAAATGTTTTCCTAAATGTGATAGATTGTAGGCAAGGGCATTATTCGTGGCAACTGTCATTGATTGGTGGTGCTTTGTCTTCTGCTTACTTTCTGTTTTTTATTGGCTGCTGTCCGTCACATGATCAGATGCCAACCAGTCACTGTTTTGCATGGCAGTGGGCTTCTGTTGCTGTAAGTATGACCCATTGTAACTACCGCAGAAAAGGCTTTAGGTTTTCTTGACTTTTCTGTGTATAGTTACCACAATAGTCACATCATTTCATTTCAGATGCAATAGGCAGCATGTCTTCACTACCAGTGGTTTAATATAGTTCTATGTATATCAGTCAAACCCCAGTATACACTAGTTGTCTTCATGTGTCTGCTTCTCAGTGCCTTGCTTTGACTTTGGCACTGCAGTGTTGTAGCTTATCAACCTATCTTCATTTCATTTGTCCATTCTGTTTTGCTCAGTGCTTTAACTAATGTCAATCAGTTTGTCTATCCTGTACATGTACTACTTAATGCCAAAGCGCCTTGTGGTCTTGCATCATAAGTAAATTGGTTACCAATTAAATGAATTACCCAATAAACCAATTACTTCTATCACTATTACTACAGGTTGTATTTTTTTTTTTAACTATACCCTTTTGCAATATCACTTTGTTGCCTTGCTAATATCAAGGCACATTTATTGATTGGTTACTACCACTTTTTCCCTGTTCTTCATTTAAGGAAATGTTTCTGTAGAAAAACTAAAGTAAAATAGTGTTTTGCAATGTATATTGTTCCCAGGGGTCCAAATACTCTGGATGTGGGTGAAAAATAGAATATCAATGGTTATAATATATGTAGTAGAAGACATGCATTTGTTCTTTTTTTGTATTGTTGGTATGCAATTTCTTTAACACCCCACCCCTGAAAAAGATTGCAAATATGACTTAATTTAATTTATTAGTAATAGTAGTTAAATGTAATTCATGTGCAATATTGATGTGCAAATGAAGGACTACTAAAATATTAGTTTCACAAAAGTGTTCTCAAATGTAATTCGCTAATACTTTTGCCTGCTTTTAAAATGGCATAAATATGCTACATTTTCGAGACTTTTTCAGAATCCCACTATAGTAAGGTTCTGCCCATTTGCCTAGTGAACACACCATCTGACTTGCCCTTTTAAAGCGCCCTTTCAGGATTTCCCTAAAGGAAGATCCTAATGGAAGGGCAAGTGTGAGCTTGCTTATATAATTTTGGTTCACTGGTTAACATTCTATATCTCACTGAATCTCTAAGTCAAGATTTCTCAAACTCTGTAATCAGGACCCCCACACAGGTCACGTTTTCCAGTTGCACAGGTGCATTCATTACACATTGACACATTTTTTTAAAGATCCACAGGTGGAGCGAATTATTCCACTTGTAATTCTGGGGTAGATTTATTAAGCTCGGTGAAGTGATAAAGTGTCTGGTTTTTATCACCGGCCAATCAGCTCCTACCTGTCATTTTTCAAACCAAGCCTGAAACTTCACAGTTAGGAGTTGATTCGCCGATGATAAAAACCAGACACTTTATCACTTAATAAATCTGCCACTCTGTGAGGAAACCTGC